>NC_084887.1:15134493-15434493 GCF_958979055.1 Alnus glutinosa
GTTTTAAAATGTTTGTTCATGATATGTTATGAATTGTGAAGAGCTTGGTTGTTCCTTGTTAATGGCGTTGCAACCTTGGCTTTCTTAGGAAGGTGAATTTGAGATTTGCTCGAGGACGAGCAAAGGTTAAGTGTGGGGGAATTTGATAAGAATGTAAAATGTCGTATTTTTCCCCTTAATATTTAATCTCTTATACTTATTTAATGCCTAAATGTACTAATTATTCTTATATTTTGATTTAGGATACAAATTGAGGCATTAAATGCAAAACAAGCTAATTGGGCGATTTTGGACAGTTTCGACATCAGTTTGTAATCTGGGTATAACTCTCTCATAAAAGCTCCGATTGAGATGATTCAAGATGGTGTGGAACACCAAGAAAACGATCTACAACTTTCATGTTTGGCGTTTTGAGAGATACTGAATGTATCAAGGTCGAAATCGGGCTTGAAGTTGACGTTCTGATGCGGTTTAATTGCGGAAGTTTTCAGATATGGAAATTTCTTTACTTTGAGACTTTTCATAATCATCCAATCAATTCCAGCCAAGCCAAGCAATAAATACAAAGTCAAGCAAAAGGAAGAAAAGGAAGGAAAAGATGCGTAGAGGATCAAGAAAATAAAGAAGAGATTTGTGGGGACCACGTGAAGAAGACAACATGAAAGGAGCATCTCTTTCCATACAAAGGAAATTGATTTTCTCTCCATACTTTGCTGATTTGTGGGGACTTAAACAAGGAAAGAATCGATAGAGCATGAGGCAACAAAAGTCCTCATTAAAAACATCACATTCCTAGTTATCCTAGCCTTTATTTTATGTTTAATGCTTTCCTTAATAAATTAGATTTGTGTATTGTTATTTTAGGATAGTATTTACAATATCTTTCTTTAGGAGATTTCCTAGGTTTCTAGCATATGGGATGAAACTTGTATAAAAGGGGAGAACCATGACACACAAGACATCATCTATCTTCCATCTTCTCCCCTCTTCTCTAACTTCCTTGAGTTTTAGTCATGGCCCTGCGTGGCTAAACTTTCATAATTGGTCGAAGGAAACAGAAGCCTCGGAATCAATAAAACTGTGAGATCTAATTTGTTTTTTTTATTGTTCGATTTATGCTTTGAGTATCGGATGTTTTTCTATGTTTATTTTTATGATTGTCTCGTTTAATTACTAGGAGGCCTACTAGTGTATTACTCGTTGCAATCTATTGCTAGGTTGGACATCAAATCCGTAATTGTTTGATCCCTCCAATCTACGAAGCAACTAAAATTTAATGATTTGCTGCTTCTCAGCGATTATTAAATTTTAGGAAGAACATCCGACAAAATTAAATGCAACCGCTTGTGCTTGTGTTGTTTCGCTTCATCGATCTCTCTAATTCTTAAGGCTGCTACTAGATTAAACCTATAGCGCTTGTCTTAGGTTGTTTAGTAGTTAGGGTTAATTAGAGCGCTTGTCTTCTAATTAACTACGACTAAGGAGAGATAGGAAAACAGTTCCAACGGTGAATATTCAAAGCATGAATTGATATATATTTGCATCGATGATCAGTTGCCAAATTCCGATGGTGGAAGTTGACTTAGACCAATGTTTCTTTACTTGATTAATATTTTAATTTGAATTGTTTCTTAGTTATTTTTCTTAAAATTATTTTCATACTCAAGACCCCCCCATCCTTGTTCACGTAGCATAAAACTCGGCTAATTACTCTCCGTGGGATCGACCCTTACTTCCACTGCTATATATATATTTTCACAAGTAAGGTTTTATTTTTGGGTGCCTGCGACAGCACACCAACTGATATTTAATTGATAATTCAAAACTTGATTGTTCGATTGAGTCTGTATCCCTTATGTTAGTATTTTATATTGGCAACATTTTGGCTGACAAAAACACTTTATGTAATGGTTGCTTTTTAACAGCATTCTCGGTTCTATTCAGAGTCTTCAAGTAATATGGACAGTGTCTCATTTCATGGCATGTGTATGGTCACAAGTTTATAAGAAGATGTCCATGAAGATTCCATGCAATTTCCAAGTCAGAACAGCCAGTTCCTGTGCAACCGTCCGGACGCCCCGCAGTGTCTAGAAGCTTCAGCGTTGAAGAACGTCCGGACGTTAGGGCAACACCGTCCAGATACTAGGTCAAGCTATTTAGAATCCGAGTAGAAATTGGATTTCATGTTCAGACATGGATCGGGAAACATCAATGTCCGAACGGTAAGGGCAACACTGTCCGGACGCTTTTCAGGTTTCCAGGAAGATTTATGCACACGTCTCAGTGTTTTTATCATAACTCTCTGCTTGAGTATTGAATTGAGACCAAATTGGTGTCGTTGGAAAGCTAAGAAAAAAATCATACAAATTGAATGTCTGGACGGTAAATAGAAACTTCTGAACGGAGAGTAGCACGTTCGAACGGCTCGCCAGAATTCGAGAAAGTTTCGGAATTCCTTTTCAGACACGGAAACAGTTGACCATCTGGACGCCCAAGATTGCCTTCCGGACGAGCATGCCAGAGACTCTGAATTTGAGTTGAAAAAGGATTTGTAAAGCCTATATGGCTCTAGGCATGTAATATGTATAGAATTCGGTATTGAATTCTCTTAGCTTTGAGAAGGTGTTTAGGGAGAATTGAAGATCTGCTAGCTCTCAACCCGTTGCCGGTGTGTGCTCCTTGTTTGTGTGAAGTCTATCTTAGGGGTCAGCCCTAAGGTAAAGGCTTCCATCAAAGACCCCTTCAAGTAGGAGACTTGGTTGGGAAGCGTTCATGATGGGCTTTGTGTTATAGTTAAATGTATGACTACTGCAATGAGTTTTGTGAGTACGAGTGCTTTGTAACTTGCTTTGTCTTTGGACAGTGGATTTCCTGGGTTTGGCTGCCCCGGAGTGGTTTTTCTCTTCACAGAGTTTTCACTTCGTCAACAAATATCTTGTCTTCTTTAAATTCTGCATTTAAGATATTTTGTTGCACACAAACACACACTTGGTTGTTAGAAGTCACTATTTTATTTTTCAATTGGTATTAAAGCGGGTACACTTGTGTTTGGATTTATTTCCTAAGTGTGATCCATGACTTCTGCTAACATAAATCTTCATGAGTTCTCTGACGATGATTTTTATACTTTCTCTAAAGATACCCTTTTGATAGGTAAACTCTTTAAGAAATCTAATAAAGAACTCAAGAAGATTAAACAAGAAAAAGAGTCTTTAATTTTGCAATTATTTGAATCACATGTTTTGATTGATTCTTTGAAATTTGAGAATACCATGCTTTTTGATATTGTTGATGCACTAGAGAATAAATTAAAAGATTCAGAGGATCTCTTGGAAAAATTCTCTAGTAATAACTTGAAAAGCATGTTTTGTATTTATACAGATATTTCTACCAAGCCTGATTTAATTGTTAATGATTTAAGTACTTCTATTTCACATGCTTCTGATTCTAAATTTGATTCTATTTATATTAAGCCTGTGATAGAAGATACAGCTTGTTTAGATAATTCTTGCTTAACTAATTATGTGATGCTTAACTCCAAGGAATTAGGAATACAAGGTAAGTTTATTCCTAAGTGTCATAATTGTGAGAAGATTGGTCATATTAGGCCAAATTGTTATTTGTTGAAATTTCACGTGCCTTGGATTAAGCAGGATGCTCTGAAGAAAAGTGAAGTTGAAGATTCTTCCTCATCAAAATATGTCCCTCCACATAGGAGACATATAAAGGGTAAGGGCAATATTGTTTGTAAGAATACTAACCATATTTCTGCAGAGAAAGTCGAGCAACATTCTAACAAAAGAAGCATGCCCACCTATCATCACTGCGGCATCACCGGTCAGATCCGACCCAAATGTCCACAGCTCCAAGCTCAGAAGAAGAAGGCTCAGAGGAAGTTGCCTACTAAGACCACATTAGGTAATCTACCTTCGGAGGGACATCAGGTTCATGGCATCAGTGGCAACAATAGTGATCTATTCTGAAGAACACATCAAGTCACTACAAAAAAAAGCTGCTAAAGCCCGATAGCAACCATGCCTATGAAGGGCTGCTGAGCTTGTTACAAGGGATGCTGAAAAGAATGGACAGTATGAGCAATACCCGATAACATCTACCACGGGTACACTAGGGTTGGGTCAGAAAGGATGAGACCATTCACCCTTTGAGGAGGAGTGGACTCACCTAGTATAGGTGCAGTCTCATCATGCCTAGGATTTTGGTTCCTAAATCCTAGTGCAAATCAGGTATGTTTGCATTGCATTGATTGTCATATCTTATATATATCCTATTTTTGCCTTGCATTCTGTTTGAGGAACCAAATTTTCTATCCCTAGATTTTCTCTTGGTTACTTTGAGAATTTTCTGCATGTACATTCATTCTAGAGATGACAGAGAAAGCATGTCACTGTTTTTCTGTCTTGGTATAGTCAAACCTCTCTCTCTGAGGATAAGTTTGCTCTTACCTACATGCTTTGTCTAGATATATGTTCTTTTCCTTTTAAGCATGTCTTTGTTGTTTTTCAGTTTTTTTTTTTTTTTTTTTTTTTTTTTTTTTTTTTTTTCTAAAAAAAAAAAAGGGGGGTGGGTGGGGGAGAATGATGCAGATATTTATTCATGTATTTAGCTTTTCAGAATTCTTATGTATTTTTACCTGATGTCTCAGTTCTTGCTGCATTACTCTTTTTGCTTTTATATAACTGAGAGTTCTTGTTTGATATATGCAAAGTTTCCTTGCTGCATCAATTTGATAGATAGTTGCTTTTCTCATGCGATGAAAATATGCACTATCCAAAGCTCCCTTAAGATACTTTTTTTTTTTCTCTCTCTGACTTTTAGCTTTTGGAAATTCTAATGAGAGATATTTGTTTTATTAAGATGGTCAAATTGACCAACTCACTAGTTGAACCTAGAACCCATAAATTCTGGCATTCTTTCTAGGTTGCAGCACCAAGTGATAAAAAAATTCAAAACTGAATAAATATGGATAAATAAAAAGATCCACTGCTTTTGTGCTATAAATCTGTTCTCGAACTTGTCCCCATAGAAACAGTCAGTGACCAAATCATTACAGAAATAGACGGTCACTAAAGGACGAAGTAAAAGAAAAGTGTTGCAGCTTAGGGAGAGTGTATCAGATGAGGGTGGCTAGGCCCTAGTAAAACAAGGTTTGACTTTTGACTGATCTAACGTTGATTTTCTCTCTTATTTAAAAAATCCGGTTGCTTTAAGTCATATCAGTAAACCTCATACCTTATTGAGAAAGCTTTCACACACACATGCATTACATGAGTTAAGTTTACTATTGAAAAATTTCTATCTGCAGGGAAATTTTTGTGCTTATTGACTCTTAACTCTCAATTATATCTTGGTATATTTTTGAAATGTTATTTGACTGCTTTATCAGTTATTTATACATGCATGTTCTGAAGCTAACGTTAGGAAATTTTTTTTTCTACATAATTTCCCTCTGTTTTTTAGCTTCTAATGTGAAGCATCCGGATGGACATGTTCTTGCGTCTGGACGTGCTCGGCTCTGTTGATCTCTTATCTGATAGCATGTTGTCTGGACAACCACGTCTGGACGTGAGCTTTTTGCTTTCTTTGCCAGACAACCACACTACGTTTTGCCTGTTCTATCATGTTGTGTTGTGTGTGTTTTCTCTTGGACTGATCCCGAGATTTTGGCATTCTCTGCACATCTTTTCTCATTCCCAGGTATTTCCTTTGACTTTCCTTATTCTCTTAAGCTTTGGTTCTTTTTAGAATATTTGAATCTTTAATTTATTATGATTTGAGAGATTGTGCATGAATATCTTTTTCTGTCTTTATGCTAGATGGATATTACTAATCTGTGCCTTTTGGATTGCTATATCTACTTTTGTATTTCTTTATGCATCCAATTGATAGCCATCATAATACTACATTCTATTTGAAACTAACAGGATCTAATATTTATTTTCATTTGGTTTCATTGTGGTGTTATTTTTGGATAGATTTCTGTTTAAATATTTTCAGGAATATGTTGTCCAGCGGTTTCCAACATAGTGTCAGACAGAGGGCTCTTTGAAAAACAGACCAGTGTTGAAATCATATGTTCCAGAAATCTCAAATTTTAGATGAGCTCATTATCCCTGCTCATACAGAGTCTTCCGTAACCTTTTCCTCTAGATCTGCATCAGCTAGAGATCAGTGGTGAATCTTCTTTATCATCTTGCAAACCACTTGTCTAGAGGGTTTCTTTTTGCGGATGATTAGTTTCGGGCTAGAAGACTCAAGTGACTGAAAATTTTCAGTCTATGGTTTCCCGGCTTTAGGAGCAAGAAGCTGAAGTGGCTCATATTCAGGAAATGTGATATCTTGAGGTTTTGGTTTTCTCTTATGTTGATTTGAGCTTTTGATGAGACACTTTACTATTATTCTTATTGTTTTGAATTTTAGTAATTGTGGTTTTCTCTTATACTCTATTTATCCTTTGTCATTTTGAGACAAAAAGGGGGAGTATTTTTTGACCGGGAATGCATTTCCAAACCGGTCAAGTGTTTTTTGTCCCAGAATGGCCAAAACGGGGAGTTTGTTAGTATGTTATATTGGCAACATTCTGGTTGACAAAAACACTTTATGTAACAGTTACTTTTTAACAGGATTATCAGTTATATTCAGAGTCTTCAAGTAATATGGACAGTGTCTCATTTCATGCCATGTGTATGGTCACAAGTTTCTAAGAAGATGTCCGTGAAGATTCCATGCAATTTCCAAGTCAGAACAGCCAGTTCCTGTGCAACCGTCTAGACGCCCCCCAGTGTCTAGAAGCTTCAGCGTTAAAGAACGTCCGGACGTCAAGGCAACACTGTCCGGACGCTAGGTCAAGCTATTCAGAATCCGAGTAGAAATTGGATTTCATGTTGAGACATGGATCGGGAAACAACAACGTCCAGACGGCAAGGGCAACACCGTTCAAACGCTTTTCAGGTTTCCAGGAAGATTTCTGTACACGTCTCAGTGTTTTTATCATAACTCTCTGGTTAAGTATCGGATTGAGACGAAATTGGTGTCGTTGGAAAGCTAAGAAAAAATCATACAACCTAAAAGTCTGGACAGTAAATAGAAACATCCGGACGGCCCTCCGTCCGGACGGAAAGAGAGTAGCATTTGGACGGCTCGCCAGAATTCGAGAAAGTTTCAAAATTCATTTTCAGACACAGAAACAGTTGACCGTCCGGACACCCAAGACTGCCGTCCGGACGCTAGTGCCAGAGACTCAGAATTTGAGTTGAAAAAGGATTTGTAAAGCCTATATAAAGAGGGCTTTAGGCATGTAATATGTACAGAATTTGGTATTGAATTCTCTTAGCTTTGAGAAGGTGTTTAGGGAGAATTGAAGATCCGCTAGCTCTCAAGTCGTTGCTGGTGTGTGCTCTTTGTTCATGTGAAGTCTATCTTTGGGGTCAGCCCTAAGGTAAAGGATTCCATCAAAGACCCCTTGAAGTAGGAGACTTGGTTGGGAAGCGTTCACGATGGACTTCGTGTTATAGTTAAAGGTATGACTACTGCAATGGGTTTTGTGAGTACGAGTACTTTATAACTTGCTTTGTCTTTGAATAGTGGATTTTCAAGGTTTGGTTGCCTCGGAGTGGTTTTTCTCTTCACAGAGTTTCCACTTCATCAACAAATATCTTGTCTTCTTTAAATTCCGCATTTAAGATATTTTGTTGCACACAAACATACACTTGGTTGTTAGAAGTCATTATTTGATTTTTCATCTTATATAGGCTAAAATATGCTCCTAATTTAATATGGAAAATGAAAAACTAAACAAATCTTAATAGGAAAAGAAAAACATAATCCTAATGGAAAAGGAAAAACTCTGCCTTATTGGAAAGGAAAACTAAAAGACACATGCATAAATAAAAATAAATCCAAACTAATGTCGATCTCCAACTGCATCAGTCTCCCCGGATTAGAAAGAACTCGCCCTCGACTTTAAGTTGTCTCTGTCAGCATGAACAAAACATGGAGTCAAGTGCTTCATGTTGAACACATCAGAGGTCTTTAAATTACTTGGAAGATGCAGTCGGTATGCATTATCATTTATCGTCTGCAGAAACACAAGGCTCAATCTTCCTCTCTCACAGCTTGTTATACTCATCGACGAGGAAGCAATCTCGTGTGAGTAAAATCAAACCAAATCACCAACCTCAAAAGTTACCTTGCGCCTATGGCTGTCATAGTGTGCTTAGTATGTGGCATTTCTATCTTCTATCACTTTCTTGACCTGTTCATGAACTCCTTAGAGATAGTCTGCCATCTCATCAACCTTAATACTCAATCTACCAATACAGGGAATAGGTGCCAAGTTAAGTACTCTTGACGGATTCTGCCCATACATGATCTTAAAAGGGCTCAGCTGAGTTGTTTTGTTCTTGGAGTGGTTGTAAGCAAACTCTACCTATGATAAACCCAGACCCCATTGCTTCGGCTTTTTTCTCGCTAAAATTCTCAAAAGATTTTCCAAGCTCCGATTCACCACCTCAGTGTCACCATTCCTTTAGGGGTGGTAGGCATTATTAAAATTAAGCTTGGTCCCCATATTTTCCCACAAACTCTTCCAAAAAAGACTCATGAATTTTGTATCTCGGTCCGATGTAATAGATCCCCAAGCATGTGAACAATCTTTTGAGAATATAGGTGAGCAATTCAGGTGGTATCCATCATCTTTTGGCAAGGTACGAAATGGGCCATATTGAAAAATTGATCGAACATCACGATGATAGAATCCATGCTCCTCTTAGTGCAAGGTAACCCGAAAACAAAATCTATGCTGACGTCGAGTCATAAGCCATTGGGCACTGGTAATGGGGTGTACATACCGGCATTTGTGAGGGCTTCCTTAGACTTCTTGCAAATAAAACATCCTTCCACATAACATGCCACATCATTAGTTAGCTTGGGCTAATAATAGTCAGATGAAACCAATGCCAAAGTTTAGTCCCTCCCAAAGAGACCTTCTCCATTCAACTCTCATATTATCTACTCCCTTAATGAACTACTGGAATGCATAGTTGTAAACCACAAAATAGATAACTGTAACGCCCCGTGTTTTATAAAAAAGCGTAAGTGAAAATTTTCAATTTTCACGTGACATTACGACATTATTGAACTTGAGATTTGGCACCGAAATTTTTTTTTCTCAAAGACTTGGGGATATAACACATTAGAGCTGACTGAATCACCTCAATATATAAATAATATAATTTGGCGTTCTCACATAATAAATATACACAAAGAATAAACATATGTGTGCGACATGCGGCACTAACATAACAACCCCAATACTAATACTAACCATAGTGTAATAAATATTACATACCAAAGGGAATGCATAAAAATAGGTCCTACTAAGGACTTAAAAAGGGATGGACTAAGCAGGGTAGTCCAATACACAAAAGAGGTGGTAGTTAGCCTCATCCACACTCATCAGGATTAGCACAAAGATCCTGGTAATCTTGGTACTCCTCATCCTCAGCTCTTGCACAATCATCTATGTGATTGTGGTTATCACCACAATTCCATACTGTAATCAAGTGAGTCAACTACCTTCAATAATATAATGAAATACTAATTTGTTTAAAAGTTCACAAAACAACAATATAATATGGTAACAGTTTTATATGCACAGTCTTATTTATTTCCTTTATTATATTGGTATGGGCAGCGACGACTTTCCCTTACCGTTGGTAGCGACAACTTTCCAACTTTTATTGTTTAGTGGCATACGCAGCGACAACTTTCCCATGCCGTTGATAGTGATGACTTTCCAACTTATTATTAACCCATTTATTAGTCATAATAGTAAAATATGCAAAACAGTATAATATGCAAAGTTCCAAACAAATTGCATATAATTAAATTAAATCACAATATTATGGAAACCATTATCACCCTCAGGAAGTATTTCAGAAATACTTACAATTCTTTCCTGCTTCAAAGATTATTCATACAAGTGCTCACTACAATATAATATAGTTTGGTACATGTGATAACCAATTAGTACAAATTGCTAAGAACCTACTTTTATCAATTTTGACTTCTAAACCATTTAACTCAATTTTTAATGTCGCTTAGATATTATATCAGCATATATATAATATCAAATATTTCATGTGGGTATTATTACGGCATTTGTCATTAATGTGCAAAATACCCTTTAAGTTAAAACGGCATTATAAAAGCTTATCTATTTTGTATAAAATTGACATAGTGACTTTCTTAATGTAAAATATTGAGTTTTAAATATTAAAAATAGATGGTCAGTACAACGACATAAATATATATATAATCCTTATTTTATTCTTTATAAAATTGGGAAGAATAACGATGTTTTATAAAATACTTTATTTTCATTTGGGCCTTACAACGGCGCATTTATTAATTAAATACTCCAGTATTAAAACATCTGTTTAAACATAACATAAAAATATTAGATAACCTATTACTTTAAAAATCACAAAACATTATAGCAAAGTGATATATTTTTGTATAGGCACAGCCAGCTAAGAGAGTGAGAGAACTCTTTCCCTTTTTTTTTTTTGTTTTGTTTTTCTCTCTTTCTTATACTGTACCTGAGCCGAGAGAGAGTTAAGCAAGAGAGATTTCTTTTCCTATTTTTACTACTCAACCACACAGAGAGAAAAAAGAGAGAGGGAGAACGGAGCAAATCCTTTCTCCTCTTTTTGGGCTACTGATCGAACAAGGCAGAGGAAGAGAGCTTCAAGTGGGTTATTTTCCTTTCTTTTCTTTGTTGTGACCGAGATAGAGAAAGAAGGAGGGAGAGTGTTTCAACAAAACAGAGAAAAAGGAAGAAGAGAAGAAATCTTCTGCAGTTCCTTTTTGTTATAGAGGACCAAACGAGAGAGAGAAGAGTAATCCTTTTCCTATTTCTCTTTTATAAGAGAAACAGAGAGAGAAACGTCTATTGCAGCACGTTACTGCACTTTGAGAAATCGAGAGAATTTAGAGGGTGATGAGAGGTTGTTGTGTTTACAAAGAACAGAGAATTCTGAGAAAGAGTTTTGGCTTTGCTGCTTGCTGGTTTCACTACTGCCGTGTGAGAACATAGAGAGTTTTTTCGAGTGTTTGAGAGATTTTTCTGCAGCTTTTAAGAAGAGTATGAGATGCTTGTTTTTTTTTTTTTTTTGTACAAAACTGAGAAGATGGAGAAGAAAGAGAGGAAGCTTTCTGTTTTCTGTGAAGAACATAAAGTGCTACTAGAAATAGAGAAAGATAGAGAGAAGGCAAGAGAGAAACAAAGCAGAGAGTTGCAGAGAGTTTATTTTTGGTTTCTTAAGGAACGAGATGAATGCTCGATGTGAGTCTTTCTTATAGAGATGCTGAAGAGTTCGATCTTACCTAAGTGTTTTGCGATTAAGGGTTGGAGTTGCAGCAAGTGTATGATGAGTCACTGGCATTAGGTGGAAAGCAATCATGACTCCCTAACATCTTTTATCATCATCTAACCAGAACTTAGTTTCTAACTTAGGAAACTAAGTTTCTAACTAATCTTACATATAACCTTCACTTACTGCCTATATACCAGTTAGGACAGGTTGACTAGGGACTGTGTTCGTGTTTGGAAAAGGAAACACTAGGGAAAAGACTGTTTTCACTATAATTTATAAGACAGATGTTCGGTGCTACTCATCTGCTGCAATTCTATGGCGATCGATTGTCGTTTCTGGGTGATCGAGCACTTGATTGCGGGGATTGATCGCTAGGTCCAGATTTAATTATTTCTATTTCAATTTTATAGCTTAAGGTTCGATTGACTTATCTAATCAATTAGATCTATAAACATGTCTCGAATCTTAATGAATATTTAAACCTATAAATATTCGTATAAATCCTTTTGCCTTATTTATTCGGTCTTAAATTTCTATTTAAGACGTTTATATTTTATCTCATAAAATCTGGGGCGCTACAATAACCATTATGAATAACTTCAATAACATAATCACTACGATTACTTATAGACAACTTAGCAAATATCTTCCTAAATGAAGGATTTGTCGTATACAACTCAAAGTGTCAAAACCCACAACTTTCGTATACATAGTAGTAAGAAGTGCAACCTGCCTACTTAAAGCATCAGCAACTTGATTCAAGTTCTAATGTGGTGCAGAGTGTACCATTACTAAAAATCACTCACAATAAAACGAATCCTTGTAAGATAGGGTCTATGTGAGGCTGTCGAACTCAAAGATTGTTGGTTTTGTATCGTTAAGTTTATCGAGATCGATTGTAATATAATCTAGACAAAGAGTTGATTGGTTTGTAACAATTATTACTAAAGTAAAACGTAAATGAGAGTGTAAAATAATCAAGAAAAATATAGGGGATTGATCTCACCTCTAACCTCATCATAATGGTAAATTGCATTTAACATGTGAATTTTACGTACATGAATATTATGACTTGTGTGTGTGTGTGAAGCACCCAACGATGTTGTCAAGAAAATTATTTTATTAAGAAATAAGCATAGTTCATCTTTCGGCAATGTATGAATATTCTACCTAAATTAGGGTGTAGAACAATTCATTCTTCCTAAGCATGGGCTATCAAATATCTTTTTAGCTTACACCTAATGAAGGGATAAGCATAACTCATATTTCTGCAAGCATAAATCGATTTACCCAAATTAAACTAACTATGGTGTGAAGCAATTTATTCTTCGTAGGCATGGCCTATCAAACCCTCTTAATTTTGTGTCCATTAAAACCGTTGTAAAACTATTGTTCACATAATCACAGAAAATATGAACGTTGAGTTCAATCAAGATAAATAATTTTCTAAGACAAGATAAAAGATTTATCAAAATTGAATATAAACATTAGAAACAATCTCAAGATTAAACAACCAATATTCATGTTCATAAAATTCCCAAGAGAAAACATAATTACATTATTATGACTTGGAAATGGCTACATCAATACCCTACGGAAGGTTTAGCCGCTCATGGAGATGCTAGAAATCATTTTTATTGGGGAGAAATCCATTCCAATTCGCTGCTGGAAATTCTTCACTTTTTCTCCAAAACCCTATCCTCTAATCCTATTGATTTATATTCTTTAATGTAAACTAATCTCATCTTTTTTAACCTGGACGAGTCTAGGGTATTTATAGAGAGGACAAGTGAAATCCTTCACGGATTTGTACATATAAGAACATCTAATCCAACAAAAAATCGTAAAACAACTCCTAAGTGAACTTGGTGTCTTGTTGTCAACTCTACAACATGACGGCGCTCGTTCCCAGGCATTACTGCACTCGAGCCTAATGTGATGGTGCCCTGTGCATGAGTCTTCTTGCTGCGCTCGAGCTCCTGATCTATGCTCGAGCCTTAAATGTGCTTGATGCGCTCAAGCACAGTTGAACTGGGCTCGAGCTCACTGGTCTTGGTGAATGCTGAATTTTGCCTTTAAGTCCGGAAGATTACTTATGTTTTTCCCTTGGTTCCTAAGAGTACTGTTAATATAAAAACAATGCAAAACTTCATATCACAAAGCTAATATATGCGAGCTGAGGGTCTTGAATGTGCAACATTCAATGCTTATCACAACCCCAAACTTACATATTTCTAGTCTCTTAGCAATACAAAACAAAACTTAAAGAGAGAACATGCAAACTACGCTACTTCCTCTTTCATGGGAAACACGATTGCATTTGACTTATGCAACAAGTCTTTTAAACCCCTAGGACTCCCTAGTGGATGAGTAAAGTTTTGTGAGTGTTTGCCAAAAATGCTACACACAAACATTTTGCAAAACATATTATCCATTAGATAGAAGTATCACAAAAACAATGTTTCTTATTCATTAGCAAGCTTAACAAAATAAACTACATCTTCAAAACTTTTTAAGAATTCCAAAGTCTAAACATTTACCAATGGTTGGCTGAGGCAACACAAGCTCAAATTGATATAAAGTGAACCAACACACAATTATAAGGTTTCAAATTAAATTCCAATGTGCATGATCCAATATCTCAAAATTTACTGGGATTCGTATTAGATGAAAAAAGACCATGGTATGATGATATTATTCATTTTTTTCTTTCTTTTATCAGGCTGCAAAGTTGAGCTTCCTTAAGCTTTCTAATTGACCCATGTATCGAGTGTTAGGCCAATGACTCCCAAACTATATGGCTTTAGGGCATTAAGTGTAAAACACTCCTGTGGGCTTACTAACTTGAGTCAAAAAGGCTACGAAGCTAAACTTTGCCATATTATCAATCAATTAAGTTTCTCACCTTTTGATGTGAATAGTAAATGCTTAATAAGGCAAGATGTCCAGTTACTCAGTGAAAAAAAAAATACATTTTTTTTTTCTTTTCTATTCTCATGCCAAGGTCATTTATCTAATAAGTCACCCTCTTCACTCGAAGATATTAAAAATATACAGAATCAAATTCGCATGTCATACCTCACAAATTATGTGCTGATGTGCTTGTTGTAGATTCAAAATAAAACATGTGGAATCTCATGTGCTAAAGGTAAATGCAAAGACTTAGATTCCTTAATGAAATGATCACCTATTCAAAATTTTAAGCTCGTTAATGAAATACAAATCATAGTTAAAGTTCAATCCAAATCACAGAAATAACATGATCAGGCATTTATAATATGTACATTAGGACAACAAAATATTTTTCCCTATCCCCAAACTTAAACGATACATTATCCCCAATGTATTGTTGGGGATCATACGCTAATCAAAGTATGCGCAGCAGAATACCAATCCCAGAAAAAAAATTTCTTCCAGATAAACAGGGTTAGATTAATTAAACTAACATGTTCAAGGTACTAACAATAGAAATTGGCCTTTCCTAGGCTACTAGGGCCAGTTGACTTTGGTTGATTTGCTCCTTGCATGTTGAATGGAGAAGAATGCGTTCTTCGTGTTCTTGACTCAACCTCCAGATCTACTCTCTGATGATTGAATATGACCATGAGTGTGAACTCACAACTTGAAGTAGTAAATTAGTGAATAATACTCCATTATGGCCCTCTATTTATAGACTTGGATTTACACTCATGATAGGGTTAGGAGATAAGATAGAGCTATAGCAAAGATAGAATTGGAGTCATAGGAGAGCTACAATTCCAATCCCTACTATCTAGGGTTTTAACTAAAGCCCATTGCTACCAAATATTTAGCATGGCCTTGGGTTTTATCCCTAAGGCCTAATGCTCATTTATCTCTACTCAAGCCTTTTAGAATTAATTCCAAGATCCCATAGTTCTTTAATTGCTTCAGCCCAAAGGAAATTAATTCCTAAGCCCAATCATCTCTAAGTAATGAGCCACTTAAGAATCATATTCCTTTGGCCCATGTTTTATCAAATAAAACAAGCCAAAATAAATAAATACATAACTGAGGCTCACAACATTTGTCAATTTACATCAGCTCAAAAAGGGATCTAAAGGAAAAAATACAATTAGCTTCAAATAGGTATGTGACATTATCACACAACCCTATTTAATCACAATTGATTCCACTAAACAAATGTGAATGCAATCTAATATGTATTTTCAAATTAATGAATCAATCCCTGCGATGTACTTATTTATTACATATTATCCCTCCATGGAATTATTCCATAGTCGAACCAAAGTCAATACATTGGTACTTAGTTCACTATCTCTTTTCCTTGATACTCCTGATTTAATTACATGATATATCATTTTTGTACTTTGTGAGATTTTCATCTCACCTTGTAAAAAACAAAGTTTTGGTAAATACTACTGAAACACTCAGGCCTGAACTTTAGAATAATCATTCCCATTAAATCTACATCAAGCGGAATATTCCTTATCGCTTTGTTCCATGACAAAAAATTTGGATTCCTTCTTTAAGGAAGTGTTCCCACAATGCTACCTGCGATCACCCAATGCACATAAATGTTGACCAGTTGTTTGATCTCATTCTTGTGCATCAAAGTGACCTACACTTTTCATCTGAGTTCACAAACTTCTTAAGATTTAAAGTAATTGTTATCAGTCGTCGTACAGATACATCATTCTTAATCACAATGTTGAAAGAATAATGACTCACATAGTCCATTCGGTGTAAAGCACTACCTTGCACTTACACCAACATATTAACCCGAAGCCCATCCTGCTTCTCCTGACATGTTATAGTCTAGATGAATTTCCTAGTTTCATTTATGACTACTAACAATCTTTTATAAATTACAAGGACCTATGACTATGATCTTTTGTGCGATAATCTCATTACTCAGACCTTAGTCAAATATAATGTAACTTAGGAACCTTCACGTATATCATATGAAAATATTCAAACATATATGTGCATGTAAAGCAATAATATATATGTCCAATGTTCAATATTATACAATTATAGAAAAAATAACATCAATGCAATTGGAGTTTTAGACACCAGTCATAATATGTATAGATAGAGATATAATACCAGGTGAAAAGCAAAAGGTTGGGCGAAAGTACTCCCGCAAAACTTCAATGCAAGAACATTTGTTCTGAAAAACAAAGTACTGCTCCAGCCATATAAGAAAAAATGCATCATAAAAAATAGTAGGTGAAGTGTGAGTAAAAGAAAAAAATAAAAATAAACAAAAATAAAATGGCAGGAATGTAATGGGTTATCTCCCATAAGCACTAAGTTTAACGTCTTCAACCAAACGTGAGTTAGTAAGAAAAAGAAAAAGAAATTAAAAAAAATACAGAAATAATAGAAAATCAAATAAAAGGATAGGAATGGAGACATGCAGTATCTCCGAAGTGTTGTGCTAATGGTTAACATCTGTAGCTCGACGGTGAAGTACTTCTATCAATCAAGATAGATGGGATCTGCCAAGTCGACAGATTCCACATCCTTAGTATGCCCAATGCCCTCAATGTAGGGTTTCAATCTCTGACCATTAACCTCAAACAAGTTACCAAGCTTCGGGTCCTAATCTACTGCTCCATGAGGGGAAACCGATGTGACTCTTAAAGGGCCATCCCATCTTGATATGAATTTTGAGTTAAAGAAACACCCTTTCTTCCTGAAGAATTGGTCTTTTACTTTCTTGGACCATTTAGAGAGAGTTTTACCGATTGCTAGGTAACTGATAATGTGCGCGTACTAGAGTGGTTCCTTCTTAGTGATCTCAAACAATTGCTCATCTAGGAAGGAATCATGAACTTGAATGGGGTGAGATGACTCAGAGAGAATCCAAAAGAGATGATCAACCATGCCAGAAGGGTGTGAGAGGGAAGCAATATGATGTGTGTCACACAAGCCCCTAAGGGATCCTTAGTCAGAATGCAAGGCAATGAGTCTTCAACAGATTCCTCTATGATGTCTAGGAAGAAACACTCACTTTTATCTAGCAAATGCTGAAAGGCATTGAAGATGTTTAGTTTTACCTTCATATTCCCAAAACTGATCTTCATAATCCCGATTATACAGTTTATGTTTGCATTAGTTGTGGCTAAGAATGGACAACCTAGGATAACTAGGATCATCTTGTCAGGATTGGGGACAGGTTCTATATCAAGAACAATAAAATCCACTGGGAAGTAGAACTTGTCCACCTGAATGATTACATCTTCAATGATTCCCAGCGGTTTCTTGATAGATCTATCAGCCATTTGAAAGATAACAGTAGTGGACTTCAATTCCCCCCAACCGACCTGCAAATAAATTCTATGGGGCAGTAGATTCACTCCAGCCCCCAAATCGAGGAGGGCTTTCTCAACCTTATGGTCTCCAATGATGCAGGAGATGGCAGGAGCACCAGGTTCATTGAACTTTGGAGGGATGCTGTGTTGAACAAGGGAACTAACTTGTTCTATGAGGATTACATTCTTCGAAGTGTAGGCCTTTGTTCTTTGCTTTTGCGTAGACAAATCCTTGAGGAACTTGGCGTATGGCGGAATCTGTTTGATGGCATCAAGGAGAGGGATATTGATTTTTACCAGCTTGAAGACCTCTAACATGTCTTGGATCTTCTCTCCTTGCTTCCCAAACTGATTCGATTCCTTGAGGCGTTCAGGGAATAGAGCCTTCGGTTCATATGGCCGCTCAAGAGGTAGAGTGGTTGAAGCTGTCTCATCTTGTAGTGGCCCCTTGTCTTTAATCAGAGTAGGATCTTTTGGCTGACCAACTTGTTCATCTTTCTTCTCTGCAACCTTGTTGCCCACTGTTTTATTGCTCCTCAATACAGTAATGGCCTGGACTTTCTCATGATGAAAGCTGCTAGCTGTATTCCCATCTACCATATATTGTCCCTTAGGATTGGCCACTGGTTGGCTTGGAAGTTTCCCTATTCTCTCTTGCTGAGTGTATTAGCTAGCTACTAGAACACTTAGGCAAAAACTAGGGTTTATGGATTTTACCTTGATTTCTCACCAAAAATAAAACCCGATGCTGAAGATAACCAAGAACACGCCTAAATACGCAATAATAAATAAAATTGAGAGATTAAATTCAACCTATTAGTATTTGTATTGACTACATTCTGTTTGACAAAATCACTATTATGTAATGTTGCTGTTTTCACAGGGATGTCGTATACTTCAGAATCTTAACAGTATTTAGAGTTTATGTCTCTAAAATGGAAAGAGCTTCATTATGACAAGTTCCAGTGTCACAAGTTGCAAGAAGGCTATTTCAGTGTTCAAGGAAGATTCTATGCAGATTCTAACTCATAGAAGTCGGATCCCATGTTTTCGTCGGTACGACTCAGTAAAGCATCCAGACGCTCATCACTCAGCAACATCCATTTGAACGAGGTGGTAATATCGTCCGAACGCCCATCACTGTCTAGAAGCTTCGAACTATTCAAGGTTGCATCCGTCCGGACGTAATGGCAAATCGTCCGACCGCTCTGCAAAGTTTGAGAAGAATCCAGCATTCAAGTATATCTGTCCGGATGACATGGTAATACCGTTCGGAAGCCTTTTGGTGTTCGACAAGTAATAGGGTTTTTGTCTCAGACACAGTTATGGGAAGACAGCTACAACCGTCAGGGCGATGTAGTGTTCCCTTCCAAATGCTATCCTTGATAAGGCAAGTTGTGCAGAAGACATTCTGTTAGTTTGTAATTGGCCACATTCTGTTGGACAAAATCACTTCTTTGTAATGATGCTTTTTAACAGGGATTCAGCTATTCAGAGTGCTTCCAAAAGATTCTGCACAGTTTACAAGTCAGAAAAATCCGATCCCTTGCAGCCGTTCGGACGACGTGATATACTGTCCGGACGCCCATCTATCCAAAGCATCATCCATCCTAACGACGAGAACTTTCAGTCTCGACCTTCCTCTATGTTGAGAAGTGATGAGTGCCAAACATTGTATATTTGGACCCCTTAATTCACATTTGTTAAACCTTTAGCTTTATTATTTTTAATATTTTTGGTTAGTTTTTGTATTTTTTGTATTTTGCAGATCATGGAGAGAAAACGGTAGTTTTAAAGTGAAAAATGCAAAGTTTGGAAGTCAAAATCAGATTGGATTAAATTTCAAGTTCTGCACAAGTTATAGTATTTTGATCATAACTTCCAGCTCAAGTATATAATTAAAGTGAAACCAGCGGCGTTGGAAAGCTAATTCAAAATGCTACAAATCATTTTGGAATATAATTTTCCTACTTCGAATGTCTGCTATGTCATAAGTGGCCCGCAATATAAGAATGCGAATTTCCTTGTTCCTGACGGCTGCAGACACTCCAAACCCTAGCATTCTTTTCTCGTATTAGGGTTTTTGAGGGGTAGAGGTGCCATTTTAAAAATATAGCCCTAAACCCTAGCGTTCTTTTCTCCTATTAGGGTTTTGAGGGGTAGAGGTGTCATTTTATAAAAATTGGGTTTAATCTAATTTTCTGCTATAAAAACCCCATGCTATGCACCACTTAGATCCCAACATTGTACATAACAGCAGCTGGGTTTTTTGGCTTCTACTCTTTGTAAGTTCTTATTTTATTTTTAATAAAGTTTAGTATTTTCTTCTTAGTGATGAGTAGTTAATTTTTTTACTGAGGTTGAGGATGAAACTTCACCTTTGAAGAGCAACAATATTTTTATGAGAGTTTATACTATCTGATTTTATTGGGTTTAATATTTCCAATGTTCTACTTCTTTTCAATTATTGAGATGAATTCTTGGATATCTATTGTGATTTTCGGATACATGTGATGATTTAAGATAAGTTTCATTTAATTGATTGCTTGGATTTTTCATTTATCAAAACATTGGATATTCATTGTGTTTTGTTTTACGGATACACTTGATGATTCGGTTTAAACCGGATATCTTTTGTGATTTGTGCAAAGAACGGATTCAATGAATGATTTAATGAATATATGAAGCATAGTAGAATATACAAAAGATTTTTACGGTAAGAACTTCGGATATGTATTGATGAACATGAGAATATGTTGCTGTGATTTGGTGGGTGTGGATTCTAAAATAGAATTAGTTTAAATAGAAATTAATTTTTGCAATACAATTCCCTGTGGATACGATCTTGCACTTGCACATACACTTTATTGCAAATTATTCATGCGCTTGCGAGTATTAAAATTTGCACATCAAGTTTTTGGCGCCATTGCCGGAGAATTGTTTGTTTGTGGAAATTGATTTTTGTTTGAATTGATTTTATTTTTCTACTAGTTTAGGTAGATTTTTGTTTTATTTTTCTTCTTCCAATTTTTGTTTCTGTTTATTTTTATTTGTTTTTGCTTTATTGTCTAACCAAAAAAAGAAAAAGAAAAAAGAAAAAAAGGGAGTTTCAGTCATTGTTTTGCTTGAGCACACCAACGCAAAGGGCACCACCTGCGGCAGATCAGTAGCTGAAACTTTGCCAAAATATATATATATATATATATATATATTTTTGGTCCATTTTGTGAGTTTTTAATTTTTGGTGTATTTGTTTGTGCTTCTGTGTTAATTTTAATTTTAATTTTTAATTTTTGGTTATTTTAACTTGTAATAATAATAAAAAAAAATTGTTAGTGTGGTCTACGACGCTATCTAAGTGTCTAGGCAAGTTCTGGCTAGGAAAGTCTTGGGATTTAAGTGTGTTCGGTGTGACTCCCCTCACTTTCCTGGGAACGAACCTGGGCTCTTGGAGGATTCTGTCTACCCCACCTGCATTTTCTTTTAGCAAAAAATAAAATATAAAAAAGATTGCTAGTGTGGTCCTACGATGCTATCCAAGTGTCTAGGCAAGTTCTGGCTAGGAAAGTCTTGGGATTTAAGTGTGTCAGGTGTGACCCCCTTCACTTTCTTGGGAACGAACCTGGGCTCTTGGAGAATTCTGTTTGCCCCACTTGCATTTTCATTTTGTAAGAAAAAAAAAAATTACTTGGTTCGCTTCTTTTATGGGATGTTTGCATGCTATAGGGTGCAAGTGAATCATGGATTTTTATTTTGATGATTATAGTAATTTTTCTGCACAACATGCTTTACCTAGTGGTAGGACACCTGCTCCAACCAACTACCCTTACAGTTTCAACCCACATGAACCATGTTCATATTGCTCTGATCCTTATCATAGTGCTAGTAATTGTCCATCGTGGGGACAATTCTATAATTTTCCATACGAGCAAATGAACAGAAATTTCTCCAGCCCGGGGTTGGATTCAAATTCCAATTTTTACAATCCGGGCTGGAGCAACCATTCTAATTTCTCGTGGCAAGCTCAAGCCATGGGAAATTGTGCTCCCCAATTTCAGAAACTGCATCATTCTGAATATCTGCAGATCGATGACCAATCTTCCCATCCTTCATCCCATAATTATCCAGCTTCATTTTCACAATCAACTTTGGAAGACACTCTCAAAGTCTTCATGCAGTTCACAGGCCAGGCTATTAGTGAAGTGATGAATGCGGCTATGGAAAACACTCGGGCGATTGCCCGAATAGAAGGACAGCTCGAATATCTGGTTGCTGAAGTCACTAGAATAGAGGAAGAAGAGCTTCAGGGTCAAGTGATGGTTGAAGGGCACTACATGATTGATGAGGATGATTCCATCAATCTTCATCATGAGCATGTCCAAGCCACCGCAACATTTGAGAGTGAGGAAATTGTGGATGGCAATGAAGAGGAAGAAAAAGAGGAGCACCTGGAGCACACAACGCCCCTGCCAAATCCAAATATGTCCAATGACAAGGAAGTGAGTACTGAAGCTCATTCCTTCATCACAATCTCTCTTGAGACAGTTCATGAGCCCCAAGCTTCAGTTCTTCAATGTCTCCAAAATCCATCTTCTGCTAAAAGCCTCAAGGATCAATGCACACAAGGTCAAAAATCTAGGAACCATCGTCCTACGAAGATCCTTCGAAGCAAGGAAGTTGGCCACCTAAGAAGGCGACACATTCTTCTAGAGGGGTATCAAATTTTAAAGAATAAAGAGTGGAAGGGATTGGTTGGACATTTATGTGATCGGGGAAGGCGTTGTAAATTTTCTTTTCCCTTTTACTTTCTGTACATTTGATTTCTTTCATTCTTCATTTTTTTTCTTGCTATTTTATTTTTGTTTTTGACAGCAATTAACCTTTTGATATTGGTTTCTGTGAGAAATTTTGCTGTTAGTTTGTGACAGGTGTGCTCGTGGTTAAGTTTGGGGGACGCCCTGGCCTTTTTCACACTTTGATGTTTCCTTACTCCTGGTAATGTATTTCTATACGACACATTATGGATAATGTGTGATTCAAGTTTGGGGGTATGGAAAAACACTCTGTCTGTTTGTTTATTTATTTTTAGTTGTCTTTTTGTTCTTAACATTTTGAAAAAAGAAATAAAATAAAAAAATTGTTGTTGTCAAGTTTGAGTTAAACCGTAGCTGTGGATTGCATTTCATTGGCTTGCTTAAAGTGTTGAACATTTCATTATGTCATTAGGAATCTGTGTCTTTTGACTCATTTTTGGGTTGGTAAGACTTCACTTGTTTGAGTTGAATTACCACGAGCACATTAGCATGCAATCTGTGGGGTATGAATTTGTGCTTAATCATTGTGTATTTTGAGAATTGTTGGATGACCTATTGATAAATAACCCTGGCTTGCAAGATATATTTACATATATTTTTTTTAAAAAAAAAAGAGAAGAAAAAAGAAAAAAAGAAAAAAAGAAGTTCATTTTGAGTTTTTCACTGAGTAACCGGGCCTCTTGCCTCACTAAGCATTGAGTGTTCGCGTCAAAATGTGAGAATTTCAATTTGATTGATTGTATGGCTAGTTTGGCTTCGTAGCCTTTTTGACTTGAGTAATTAAGCCCTTAAGGATGTTTCTACATCTAGTGCTCTAAGACCATCTGGTTTGGGAGTCACTGGCCCAACACTCGTTACATGGGTCAATTAGAAAGCTTAAGGGAGTTGAGCATTGCACAGCCTACACAAAAAAAAAAAAAAAATTGCCTTGGTTGTTTCAATTGATAGGGATTTCAATGATTTTTGAAGTATTTATCTTGAGATTAAAATGAAACCTCATGATTGTATGTTAATTTCACTCTACACTTTTGAGAACATGTGATGTCTTAATTGTCAATTTATGAGTGATTCGATGTTGGATCCCCTGTTGATGTTGATGATGGTGTTTGTCTTTTTAAGCACGCTAATGATGTATGAACCATGGTTTGTGTGAAAATTCTTTCTTGTTGACAGCATAGTATTTCAATGTTTGTGGGTATCATTTTTGGCAAACTCTCACTAGACTTCACTGGTCCACTAGGGAGTCCTAAGGGTTTAAAAGGCTTGTTGCATACGCTAAATGCAATCGTCTCTCCCACGAAAGTGGATTTATGTTTCTTGCTTTAATTTATTTTTCATTTTGTTTTGCTAAGGGACTAGCAAAATGTAAGTTTGAGAGTATTTGATAAGTGCCAAATATTGTATATTTGGACCCCTTAATTCACATTTGTTAAACCTTTAGCTTTATTATTTTTTAATTTTTTGGTTAGTTTTTGTATTTTTGGTATTTTGCAGATCATGGAGAGAAAACGGTAGTTTTAAAGTGAAAAATGCAAAGTTTGGAAGTCAAAATCAGATTGGATTAAATTTCAAGTTCTGCACAATTTATAGTATTTTAATCATAACTTTCAGCTCAAGTATTGTATTAAAGTGAAATTAGCGGTGTTGGAAAGAAAATTCAAAATAAATCATTGTGAAATAGAATTTTCCTAATTCGAATGTTTACTATGTCATAAGTGCCCCGCAATATAAGAACGCGAATTTCCTTGTTCCTGACGGCTGCAGACACTCCAAACCCTAGCATTCTTTTCTCGTATTAGGGTTTTTGAGGGGTAGAGGTGCCATTTTGACAATATGGCCCTAAATCCAAGCGTTCTTTTCTCCTATTAGGGTTTTGAGGGGTAGAGGTGCCATTTTGTAAAAATTGGGTTTAACCTAATTTTCTGTTATAAATACCCCATGCTATGCACCACTTAGATCCCAACATTGTACATAGCAACAGCTGGGTTCTTTGGCTTCTACAATTTGTATGTTTTTATTTTATTTTTAATAAAGTTTAGTATTTTCTTCTTAGTGATGAGTAGTTAATTTTTTTACTAAGGATGAGGATGAAACCTCACCTTTGAAGAGCAACAATATTTTTATGAGAGTTTATACTATCTGATTTTATTGGTTTTAATATTTCCAATGTTCTACTTCTTTTCAATTATTGAGATGAATTCTTGGATATCTATTGTGATTTCTGGATACATGTGATGATTTAAGATAAGTTTCATTTAATTGATTGCTTGGATTTTTCATTTATTAAAATATTGGATATTCATTGTGTTTCGTTCTACGGATACATTTGATGATTCGGTTTAAACCGGATATCTTTTGTGATTTGTGTAAAGAACGGTTTCAATGAATGATTTAATGAATTTTTTAAGCATAGTAGAATATAGAAAAGATTTTTACTGTGAGAACTTCAGATATGTATTGATGAACATGAGAATATGTTGCTGTGATTTGGTGGGTGTGGATTCTAAAACCTTAGTACATTTTGTTTTGTTTTGTTTTATTTTATTTTATTTTATTTTTCTATTATTTACAAAATTCGGAACTAGGTTAAAATAGAATTAGTTTAAATAGAAATTAATTTTTGCAACACAATTCCTTGTGGATACAATCTCGCACTTGCACATACACTACATTGCAAACGATTCGTGCGCTTGCGAGTATTAAAATTTACACATCAAGAAGCTTCGAACTGCTCCAGCTTGCATCCGTTCAGACGTTTCAGCAGCACTTTCGAATGACACTCAGTGTTCAACCAACTTGCAATGGTCCGGACGATGTGGATTCCCGTCTGGACACGCTCATCCATAAGGCAAGTATCGCATTCAAAATCCAGACGTCCGGACGCCAGTCTTCATGGTCCGGATGGGTGAGCATCAGATATGGAAATTGCGTGCATCAGATCAACCGTCTGGACGACCATTCCCTTGGTCAGGACGTGTGAAGCCCTAGTATGGAAATTGCGTGCAGCGAAAGTGCGACCGTCCGGACGATAGGGCATCATCGTCCGGACGGGGCTCAAATCAGGAAAGAATTTCAACGAAATTTTTGGAAAGCCGATTGCACAGTTGTCCGTTAGGATGCCCTATGACTACTGTCCGGATGACGCCTAGGCTTTTCAAGCGAGACACTCATTTGAACCTGCAGCCTATAAATAGAGGTCCCTAGGCTTGTGAACTGCAAGAATTCGGTATTGAATTCCTTGGTGCTTAGAGAGTTATATTGTAAAGTTATTTAGCTGAGTTAGTCTTTCTGAATCCATTGATGTGTGTGCTGTTGCTGTGCTGATCTGAAGGTTAGGTAGAAGACCTGGTTGGGAGGCGTTCGTGTTAAGTGATATGTTATAGTCCAAGGTACAATCATTGCATCAGGGGTATGTGAGTGCTACTACTTTGTAACTAGTCTTGTCTTTCTGAATAGTGGATATCCTGGGTTTGGCTACCCCGGAGTGGTTTTCTAATATTGAGTTTCCACTTTGTTAACAAAATTCTTGTGTGTTTTAAATTCCGCATTGATATTGTTTTGTTAACACTTTGTGCACACACACAGAGTTGTTTATATTAGAAGTCAATTTTAATTTTTCAATTGGTATCAGAGCTTGGTACATGGTGTGGTCTTTTGTTTACCAAAATATATCAATAATAAATAATCACTCGCAATAGGACGAATCCTTGTAGGATAAGGCTATAGAGAGGGTGTCGAACCTCAAGGACTGTAGGGGTATTGCTATCAAGTTTGTGAAGATATTAAATGACTAAAGAAAGGATTGTTGAATTTGTAATTAACTAAAGTGCATAAAAAAAACGTAAAAGAGAATTGAAATATAAGAGAGAGAAAGAGTAGAGTATTGACTTTACCGCTATTCGAACATCAATGGTTAATCATATTTAATTAGTGAAATTCATTCTATGCATGCTATAAATAAACAAGAAATTACCATATTAAAGAATAAGTATAATCCATCTTCGGTTGGCACGAACCGTCCACTTAACCACTAAGATGTGGTACGACCTGTTTTCCCTAGGCATGGATTAGCTACGTCTTTAATAGGATACATACAATCAATGGAAAAGTATAACCCATCTTCGGTTGGTACGAATCGTCTACCTAAATTACACTAAACTAGGGTGTAGTACGATTCGTCTTCCCTAGGCATGACCTATCTAATCTTCTTAATCATATGTCAATTAAACCCGTTGTATAATCATCATTCTCATAATCACAGAAAATAAGAATGATTTGAGTTCAATAAAGGTAAAAAACTTTCTAAGACAAGAGAAGAATTCTACCAATATTGATTATGAATTGAAGAACAATTGCATTAAAAGATGAAGAACAATATCAAATTGTAGCAATTCTCATAATTATACAACCAACATGCATAAACTAAAATTCTCTAAATTAAAATAGAATCAAACCATTGTGCTTGGATAGGGCTACATCAATACCGTACAAAGGTTTTTAGCCGCTCATGACGTTGCCGCAATGCCCTCCTGCCATGATTACTTCTCTTCAACTTTTCAAGCCTTCACGAAGTTTTTCTCTGAATTTGCTCTAGGTAGCAGTGTGTCTTTCTTCAATGTTTAGAGGCCTATTTATAGAGATTAAGAGAGGCCTAGAAGCTCTTGGAATTCCAGAAAAATCATCTCTTGAGTCTTCTTGTCCAAGTAGGAGATTGAAACTTCAATCCAAGTAGGAAAAGGATTCCAAATTCATCTAGAATTGTGGTCTTTTATTGCAAGGTGATTTTGGCATAGTAAACATCCGAATTAGGGAAATACTATTTCTCACATATTTGATGAAATTTTTATTAGCTTTCCAACGCCACTAATTTCATTGCAATATAATATGTAAGCCAAAAGTTATGATAAAAACACTTAGACATGTGCAGAATACAAATTTGAATCCAATCCGATTTTGACTCTTAGTGGAGAAATTCCGATTTAATCCTTCACTTGATTTGATTAAACTTAACCACATCATATAGGTCTTCTATTATGATTGGTTATGCTTAAACATACCTTTTAAGTCTCCTCAAAGTGTGCTTTACGCCCAAAATCAATAAAATTAATTGCATCTTTATTTAAAACCTGAACACAATAAAACAACATAAAATCAAACAAATAACAATGCCAAGGAATTAACATATACAAGTTAAGGGGCTTGAATGTGCAACATTCAACGCTTATCTGTACACTCTGTTTAGATTCAATTCTTGAGTGTTATTTTTTTGTGACTTCTATCTGATAAAATGTCTCAAAGTCTTAATACAGTTCCTGCCTTTGATGGTACGAACTATGGCTGTTGGAAAGCTCGTATGCGATTCTTTTTAAAATCCATTGACTGTTGGAGTATTGTTGAAACTGGTTGGACTAAGCCAGCTAATACAATGCTTGAACTAGTCACTGAGAAAAATGCGCGACTTTCCAATGACAAAGCCCTCCATGCTCTTTGTCAAGCACTCTCACCATCTGAATTCGCAAGAATTTCAAATAGTTAGTCCGCTAAAGAAGCGTGGTAAATTCTGGAAACAACATATGAAGGTACTAAACTTGTTAAATCTGCCAAACTTCAAATGTTGATTTCCAAATTTGAAGAAATTAAGATGTTTGAGGATGATACATTTGGAGAGTTTTACTCCAAGATGAGCGACCTAAGAAACCAAATGGTGAGTCTTGGGAAAACCGTCTCAGATGTAAAATTCATCTGTAAAATTCTAAGATCTTTTTCTGAGCATTTTAGGATCAAGGTAATTACAATTGAGGAAAGCAAAGATCTAGAAGAAATGAAGATTAAAGAGTTGGTGGGATCTCTTCAAACTTATGAGCTGTCCTTGCCCCCAGTAAAGAAGCTAAAAATCATTGCTCTGAAGGCTTCCAAGAAGAAGGTCGAAGTCTCATCTGGAGATGACTCTGAGGATGAAGAAAAAGTTGTGGCCATGCTGACCAAAAATTTTGAAAGATTAATGAGAAATGAGCGGTTCAAAAAGAAGTTTTTCGAAAAAATGAAGAAGGTCCCCAGAAAAGCTGAACCTGAGGAAGTCTAGAAGAAAGATCACAGGGGCCCTAGATGTTATGAATGCTTAGGGTTTGGGCATATCCGGGCCGATTGTGGGAATCTCAAGCAAGATAAGGGGAAGGCTTA
Source organism: Alnus glutinosa (assembly GCF_958979055.1). Lineage (NCBI taxonomy): Eukaryota > Viridiplantae > Streptophyta > Magnoliopsida > Fagales > Betulaceae > Alnus > Alnus glutinosa. Next base: position 15,163,183 of record NC_084887.1, read on the forward strand.
TAATGCGACTTTAAGTGATGAGTCCGAAAAAGAAGAAGCTCCCGAGCAAGAGAAATTTCAGCCTTTGTGGCTCCACATGTCGAAGAAGAAGAATCTTACTCAGAGCATAGTGATGATGGGGAAGAACTTAAAGAGGCCTATAAAACCTTTTATATAAAGTTCGAAAAGATGAGGGAAGGTCGCAAGCAACACATTCATGATCTAAACAGTTTGCAGACTGAGAAGAGTTCATTGCTGCGCAAAATACAAGAGCTAGAGGAGAAGCTACTAGAGACACAGCTCCAATTAGAGAGAGTCACTAATGAAAAGCTAACTCACATGCTATCAATTCAGAAGAGCCCAACCAACAAGACTGGTCTCGGGTATGTAGCTCCTCCCTCTGATACTCCCTCTACTTCCAGGACTGTCTTTGTTAAGCCTGCAGTCCCAGAGCCCCCCCCCCCCCCCCCCCCCCACTGTTGAAGATAAAGGGAAGGACAAAATTAATGGAGATGTTCCGGGCACTCAAAAGTCTCCTTCCATCAGAAAATCTCCTATATGCCATCACTGCGGTCTAAGTGGGCATGTCCGACCTCAGTGCTCCCTTCTTAAAGCACAAAAAGCAAAGGTCAAGAAAGAAGTGCCCAGACAAGCAAATTATGGCACAAGACCTCTGGCCTAGTGTAGCGCCCCAGATTTTAAGTAATTAAATAAAATGTCTTAAATTAGAATTTAAGACTGAATAAAATAGACAAGTCTAGAATTGAAGTTTGATTCACAAGACTCGACGCTCAAACGGCTTTTATATTATAAGAAACAATATTCATTGCGTGTAATATTATCGTGTAATATTTATTGTGTTATTATGTGATATATATATATGGTATATATTCATGGTACTGTAATATTATTGAGGTAATAATATTGATGATGAAACGAACTAGACTCGAAATGGACATAGATTGTAATTTTAATGAATTATACATATTGGTAAAGACCAAGATAAAAATATCCACGATAAAGTATCTCAAGATATTTTTAATGAGAGATATTTTTATAGGAGATATTTTTATGAGATATTTTCATATAAGATATTTTATTGAAAATTAATCATTAAGAAAAAATAATATCTTATATTTTTATAAAATAAACCCCCTCTCTTATCAAATCCCACGCACTACTCTTCCTTATTTCTTCTTTCTTTCTTTGCCGTTCTTCGTTCTTCTTTCTTCTTCTTACCGAGAGACATAGGGAGAGACGAGAGAGATCAGAGAGATTGAGGGTGAGAGAGAGAGATTCACAGATGAGGGAGAGAGCAGAGACCAGATGAGACAGAGAGAGAGGGAGAGTTAGAGATCGAGAGAGAGAGAGCCTGCGAGCCCGACGAACCCAGGGAACATCGGCGACTCGATTTCTGGCCGATGCTACCGGTGGGTCGACTTCGGTGGTGCCTAGGACACGGAACCCAACGAATTCGAGAGAACCCGTGTGACCCGAACCTGTGACCCGTTGAACCCGAGAGAAGACCAGGTTCTCCATGCGCGTTTTTCGGCAACTTTTTTGGCGGAATCAATGGCAAATTTCGGTGGATTTGCTATAAAAATCCTTGGGGTAATTTCTTATAACCTATGATGATTTATTTTAGGGATTGAGTTGGTAGTTGATGAATTAGTTTTCTCTTGATTGGTTAGGGGATTTTTATTGATTGATGATGGGGTAATTTTGGATGTTTATTTCCCTATTTTGTGTTCTCTATTCCAGTCGGCAGTGTGTGTGTGCACTGATGGCCGAGTAGTGTGTGTACTGTGATGGAGTTTCTATGATGTTGGTTTAGAGAAATCATTGTAATTTTGGAGTTCCTGTTTGTGGATGGTAGTTTCGATCGATGATGTGTGTAATGATTTTTGGGTTACTGTTCGGGCAGTGTGTATGAGTGTTGGTTGGTTGGTGTTTTGGCTGAGCCGTGGGTGTTATATTGATGATTTTGTGGGCTTAGGCGATTGAATATGTACATATGGATATTGTTCTATTTGATCAATAAGCAGTATGGATGAGTGTATGTAATTTTAGAATTGTTTGGTGAAAATGTTATGGTGTTTTGATAATAGATTTTCTCTGTTTTAGGTATTGGCAGTGTTCTTGTTCACCTATGTACTATGGTTTGGAATGATGATTATGCTTTGATGATTTTGAGTTTAAGTTCTTTGATCAAGTTTGTGTTCAATTGTTTAGGGCTTTATGGTTTTGGCTAAATTAGATTTGGTCACTGTTCTTGGCAAAGGGATTGGATTAGGTTTGTGTCCACTGTTGATGGGTATTCAGATTTGGGTATTCCATTGATTGTGTGTTGATTTTAGGTTATTAATGATTTTGATGTTGAAATCGTCTCTGGAATTGGCCATATTCATGTTTTAAGTGTTAGTGATGGTGTATTTACTGTGGATGGCCGTGTGGGTTGAATTGGATTTTGAGTTGGCTGGTTAGGTGTTATTTCCCTATAAAGTTTCTAAGTTCAAATGAGTGTCTTAGATTCTTGATCGGTTGAGCTACGATGTTAGGTGTGTTTACTATGCTAGCCAGATTTGTGTATAACATGATGTTTCTTGTTCTAGCCATATGGTGCTTTGGCTATTTGTGGTATAATACTTATTGGTTGTTGGATTGTTGGCTGATTGAGTATATAGATATATTATTGCTAAGTGATAATTTGTTTAAAAAGATTTGTTATTAAATCTGGTGGATTAACGACTGTGATGTGGGTTAAAGTTTGATAAAATAATCCTAGGCTTATTTAGGATTGTTATTAGATTTGGTTCAATTATCAAATGTTAATTTATGGGGAGTTTTATCCTAAAGATGTTAATAATTTGATAATGGTATTTTAAAAAGGGAATCCTTTCAGAATATAAAGGGTTGAATGTTAGGTAAATAAGTTTTGTAATCTAAGGAAAATATATGAATATTGTTATTGTGTTGTTATATGGTTTAAATATGAAAACATGTTCATATGTTGAGTTCTCTTTAATTATAAATTATGTTCAAACATCTTTTCTGTTTGGTTGTGTATTATGGTTGAAAGCTTTTGAAGTTGACAATGTGATAATAATGTCTTACTAGAAATATGCATAGGTTTCTTTATGACTGATTGATCTATGCTTTAGAAATTAAGTTTGGTATTTTGGCTATGTTCCTTTTTATGGTAGAAATATGGATTAAGGTATTAATGTTTGGAAATTAACATGTTGAATTCCAGTCATGAAGATTGCTTCTATGTATGTATGTATGTGACTTTAGGGTTCATGTTTAGGCATGAATTTCTAAAAGTAATGATATTAACCTTCTATGCACATGTATATGTATTTGATGTACATGATGAACTGTGACTGCGCAAAAGGGCTGTAAGTATAAATTACTTACAGAGGGTAGTACTGGATTTCAATTGCGTTGTGTTTATGTTTTATTTTAATTGGATGCGTGTGATTGATTATTGAATACTGTTAATAGTCAACCTATTAATATTGGAGTCAACCTCTCCAAAGGTTTAGGATGGGAATAGTGCCTCAAACCGATAACCCTAATAAATCATATTGGAGTCAACGTCTCGCAAAGTGCTAGTAGAGTGATGTGTGACGTACTTTGCTAGTACGAAAATAAGCTAATCAAAATGTAATGGTGAGGGATTGATTCCTAGAAAGATGCTGACCAGGGGAACGACCCTTATAACAGAGGAGTGTAATGACTATATTAAACTGTTAAACTTTGCATAGAAAACTATCACTACATCATTATGTTATCTTTGTTCCTTATATAATGCATAAATCATGATGTTATTGATTGACCGTTAGCTCACTTATGGAACTATGGGGTTGTGGTTGTAACCACCGTCTCATAGATGTTTGCGCAGGTTCTGAAGATTATGGAACGGATTAACTGCTAGCTTAAGAGATTTAAAGCTGTGTAGTTAGGATTTTTGTGCCTTGTACTCGTAAATGCATGTACTGTTTGTATGTAACATGTTTAGGAATTTACTTGTAATTAGTAAACTTTCCATGTATGCTTTAGTGTCATATGTGACACATGTTTCTTTGTAAATAGTGTAAAGAACTTTTAATGTATTTCTAGAGGATTTCAATTAAAGCTCTGAATGTATTGTAAGGGAGTTGTCCCTGATGGTTGTAAAGAAAAAAAAAAAGATATTCGTATTATTCCACTGCCAGATTTATCATCTTTGAATGGTTAATGACACGTAATTATCCAGATATAATTACTTATTCTTTTTGTAAAAAGCGGGTCGTTACACCTAGCATCAGACTCCATGGTATCAGGCTCCTCAAAATCAAGCCCATTGGTCTCATGGACCACGACACCAGGCATCTCAGCATCAACGGCCTCAACAATGATTTGTACCTGCCAATCATAGTGGCAAATCCAAGACCAAATCCAAGCACGTTAAAAGGCCGCTGAAGTTGGAAGATGATCAATACTACATGGAGCCACCTATTTGGATGCAAAGCATAATGGAGTGGATGGGTCAACAGATGAAGTCTTGCCAACAACCACCTACAAGAAGGCAGGCTTGGGTCAGAAAGAAGGAAGACATTCACCCTATGAGGGAGAATATACTCACCTAGTTGGTGAAGGTACTCATGCCTAGGATTTGGTTCCCAATCCTAAGGCATTAGGTTAGATTGCTTGATTCTTACTTGATATATTTTGTGTTTACTATGCAATCTGGCAACCATCTTTTTGCCCCCTATTTCTCTTGAAAGAATATTGCAGATACTATCTAGGGAAGACAGAAAAAGCAAGTCAAGCAATTGTTTTTTTGTATTGGCAACATCGAGCTTACACAGGTTTGATCATTCCTTGCATGTTATATGATGTCATTTCCATATAGTATTTTGTTTAATTAAAAAAAAAAAAAATTGGAGAGAAATTGCAGGAAATTTTTTTCTTTTCTTGGCATGTCAGATATTGCTTGTGTTTTTACCTGATATCTCAATTCTGTATGCATTAATTTACTTTGTTTAGATATGATTGAGAGTTTATGACTATATCTGCCAAGCGTTTCCCTGTATATGCAAAAGTTGGATAGCTTCTCTCCTCATGCGATGAAAATGTACACTATCCAAGACTCCCTTCAAGGTACATCTTTCCTTCTCTGATTTGTTGCTTCTAGAAATTCTTGATAAGAGAAGAAGAGGTTTTTGATAAGATGGCCAAATTGACCAAAATGCTAGTTGAACCTAGAACCTAAAAAATTTGGCATTTTCTCTAGGCTGTAGCACCAAAAGAATCAAGCAGTTACTATTATGAATTTTGTGCTATGTGCGTATATTCACTGCTTATGTGCTGAACTATCAATATACCTTGTCCTTCATGGTGCAAGTAAAATTTTACCTTGTCCTTCATGGTACAAGTAAAACATTTGGGTGTTGCATCTTAAGGGGAGTGTATCAGATGAGGTGGCTAGGTCCTAGTAATTTATAAGGTTTGACTTTTGACTACTCTTTCACTGATTTTCTCTCTTGTCTAGAAAATCTAGTTGCTTTTTGTCATATCAGTGAAAGTCATACCTTTTGGGAAAAGTCTTCACACGCACACGTAATGCATGAGTTGAGACATCTATTTAAATTTTCTGTCTACAGGAAAATCTTTGTGCTGATTGAAATCTAAACTATCTTTTATATCTCTGCATAGTCTTGATATGCTATTTGATTGCTTTATCAGTTGATTACACATGTGTGTTCTAAAGTTGACTTTAGGAAAAATAATTTCTGCAAATATTTCCTCAGTTTCTGTCTTTCCAAAGTGAAGTGTCCAGATGGCCTCTCTTTGCGTCCGAACGGGTGTGGCTCAGTCGGCCGGACGGTTATGTTACACGTCTGGACGAGCGCCCCTCCAACGGCCGGACGGTAAGGTTACTCATTCGGATGCGCGCGGCCTGTCGCATGTTTACCAGGCAACAAACGTCTGGACGAGTTAATGAGCCGTCCAGACGGGGACCCCACTGGTTTTAACAACCCTGGCCATCGCATTTTTTAGCTACCCCACTCAATTTCTCTTCCTCTTTGTTGTTTAGTGCTTGATTTCTCGAGATGTTTGCTTTATCTCGTCCTATTTTGTCCTCTTGTGCTTACATTACTTCTCTCCAGGTATTTTTTGCTCTTCGTATTCCTTTAGTATTTTGTAATCTATTGGAATATTTTATTTTTGGAGATTTTTTTTTTTGTGATATCTGTTGTGTTGGGATTATCTTGTTTCCATAGTATTTTGGATTGTATTTTGTTCTTGCTAGATGTAATTTTTGGAAATGTCCAATTTACTGCCGTTATAATGCCAGATTTATTTGAAACTAACAAGCTACTGATCATTTTGGATTATTTCTGGAAATCTTGTTAGTTATTTGTTTGCAAAACCATGTCTGCTGGTAGTACATAACGCAGGGTCCAACAGAGGACAGATGGAGAGTTGGCAGCTCTGAGAGCCAAAATCATGAACAGATCTGTCATTACCGAACGGAACGTGGTTCGGGTAGATATTATGGTGGCCCTGCTAGGCAGACATTATGATATCATCCAGACATATCACTAGGGCTACCTCCACAACTGTGCATGTGTCATCCTCACCAGATTGGTCCGCTTGTTTTTTGCAAATCTTGAGGTCGTGCAGGATGATGATCGTGGGCTAGTTCTTTAGTCCTCTGTGGATGGTCATATCATTACAATTGATCCTTATATCATCAGCCAGATCATTGGGGTACCCGTGCTTCAGCAAACGGCCAGCTCGTACAATGAGGTGGTCTTGCCTCTGTCTCTAGATGATCTCTTAGAGTTCTTTCAGGCTGTGCCTCAAGGTGAGGAGTGTGCCACCTCCGTTAGGCTTGGTGCCCTATCTACCCCACATCGTATGCTTGCCAAGATTGTCTAGCACAATTTATGGCCCGTTGTGAGGTGCAGTGACCTAATTTTGAAGAGGGCCCAGTTCGTTTATGCCATCAGTCTTCGCTTGCCCTTCTGCCTATGCAAGCATATTCTGGGTGTTATGTTGGAGACTCGTGATGAGAGCAATACTGGTCTCCCGTATGGTTGCCTGCTCACTCAAATTATCCTACAGTCAGGCATCAGCATCACTGGAGAACCAAAAATAAAGATTCAGGACCCCATAAGCAAGCAGGCGCTGATGAAGTCTAACGCCCAGCTGAGGTGTGATGATTTGGACGATGCTCCACAGCCCCCTCCCATCCCTGTACGAGTTCCTGACATGGCATCCTCTTCAAAGACTACTCCTCCACAGCAAGAAGCTAGCTATGCTCAGATTTTGGAGGCATTAGCTGTACTTCAGAGCGGCATGAGCACCATGCAGCTGTCTCTTTCATCTTTGCAGCTGGACATCCTGGAGTGTCTTAGGCATCATCACCAATCCAGCAGTGATGATGAGGACGATGCACCAATAGCAGATGCATCCTAATATATATTTTTTTTGTTCTTGTTTTTTATGTATTTTGAGACATTTTTGTTATCTTTTTGATATTCTTGGATGTTATTGCTCTATTTACCCTGGTCCTTCTGAGACCTTTAGGGGGAGTAATTTTTGGTGTGTTGGTGTGTTTGATTTATATTACTCTGTTTTACCCTTTGTCCCGTTTGTGACAAGAAGGGGGAGTAATTTTTATTTGGACCGGGATTGTACTTTTAACCGGTCAAGTGATTTTTGTCCTAGAATGGCCAAATGGGGAGTTTGTTAGTTTGTAATTGGCCACATTCAGTTGGACAAAATCACTTTTTTGTAATGATGCTTTTTAACAGGGATTCCGCTATTCAGAGTGCTTCTAGAAGATTCTGCATAGTTTATAAGTCAGAAAAATCGGATCCCTTGCAGCCGTCCGAACGACATGATATACCGTCCGGATGCCCATCTGTCCAAAGCATCATCCGTCCGGACGATGAGAACTTTCTGTCTGGACCTTTCTCTGTGTCGAGAAGCTTCGAACTACTCCAACTTGCATCCGTCCGGACGTTTCAGCAGCTCGTCCGGACAACACTCAGTGTTCGACCAACTATGGGAATTCTTTCCAAAACATAGATATGGGAAGATCGCTGCAACCGTCCGGACGATGTGGATTCCCATCTGGACACGCTCATTCATAAGGCAAGTATCACGTTCAAAATCCAGACGTCCGGACGCCAATCTTCATGGTCCTGATGCTTGAGCATCAGATATGGAAATTGCGTGCATCAGATCAACCGTCCGGACGCGGCTCAAATCAGCGAAATTTTTGGAAAGTTGATCGTACAGTTGTCCATCCGGACGCCCTATGACTACCGTTCGGACGGCACCTAGGTTTTTCAAGCCAGACGCTCATTTGAACCAGCAGCCTATAGAATTGCAAGAATTCGGTATTGAATTCCTTAGTGCTTAGAGAGTTATATTGTAAAGTTATTGAGCTAAGTTAGTTTCTCTGAAGCCATTGCTATGTGTGTTGTTACTGCGTTGATCTAAAGTCTATCTTAGGGGTCGGCCCTAAGGTAAAGGACCATTGAAGACCCCTTCAGGTAGGAGACCTGGTTGGGAGGCGTTTGTGTTAGGTGACACGTTATAGTGCAAGGTACGACCACTGCATCAGGGGTATGTGAGTGCTACTACTTTGTAACTAGTCTTGTCTTCTGAATAGTGGATATCCTGGGTTTGGCTGCCCCGAAGTGGTTTTTCTCATATTGAGTTTCCACTTCGTTAACAAAGTTCTTGTGTGTTTTAAATTCAACATTAATATTGTTTGGTTAACACTTTGTGCGCACACACATAGTTGTTTATATTAGAAGTCAATTTTAATTTTTCACGTTCAACCGTCTGAACGTTCTCCACTGTCCGGACACTCAGGCCTTAATATGGAAATTGTGTGCAGCAGAAGTGCAACTGTCTACATGCTAGGGCAACACCGTCCGGACGTGACCTTATTCAAGAAAGAATCTCAGCGCTATTTTGGAATAGCTGGTTGAACTGTGACCCGTCTTCTCAGCTACCGTCCGGACATCGCTTAGAGTATTCGCTCCAGACTTGGTTTTGGACCTCTGCAGCCTATAAATAGAGGCCTCTAGGCATGTAATTTGTATGAATTCAATGGTGAATTCCTTGTAGCTTAGGGAGGGTGTTTAGGGAGATATTGAAGATCTGCTAGCTCTCTAGCTATTGCCAGTGTGTGATTTGATCAGCTGTGAAGTCTATCTTAGGGGTTGGCCCTAAGGTAAAGGATTCCATTGAAGGCCCCTTCAAGTAGGTGACTTGGTTGGGAGGCGGTCGTGTTGGGTTACATGTCAGAGTTCAAGGTACGACCACTGCATTAGGGGTATGTGAGTGCTACTGCTTTGTAACTAGCTTTGTCTTCTGAATAGTGGATATCCTGGGTTTGGCTACCCCGGAGTGGTTTTTCTCTTAATTAAGTTTCCACTTCGTCAACAAAATATTAGTCTCCTTTGAATTCCGCATTTAATATTTTGTTGCACACTGTTCACACACACACACACACACACAGAGTTAATTAGAAGTCATCTTAATTTTTCACAACCCCTCAAAAATCAACACAAATCTAGGAAAACTAAGATTTCAGATTTACCTCAAACCAATTAGTGAAAATGTAGATCTTGCTTCGAGAATCATGTTTCAGAAGTCAGATTTGAGTTTTGAAGCTTCAATCTACCACAATCAAGGGTTTTGGTCAAAACCCTAAGAAAATGGGAGAGAAAACGTGTGAGAGAGGGGTAAAAATTGGAGAAATGAGTTGGAACCAGCTCGTTGGTGTTTTAAAACGCGACCTGTCTAGATACGTAAACGGCCAATCTAAACACGTGTGTGTGAAATTGCAGATATAAACTCTCTGGAAAGCCTGTCTAGACACGCGTAGAAATCAGGACATTCTAGAAGTCCTGACTACAAGCTCGTTCGGACACGGCAGCGGACATAGAGTTTCTGCCAAGTCCTTCTAGAAACCATAATGGGTCCATCCGGACACAGTTTAGAAAATCAATTCTAAACAATTTCTAAGTGTTTTTCTTACACATTTTCTAATTGTTAACTTAATTAGCCTAATTCATGTTTTTAACACTTAATTAGCATCTTGGGCATTACATCCCTCCCTCCTTATAAGGATTTCGTCTTCAAAATTCAAATTCCACGTAGATAAACAAACTTAAAAACATGTATTTTATCTAAATGAAAACACGCAAATGGTATGATAAAGTGATCATACCTGGGTTTACTCAAACAAAAGGGGATATCGATCCTGCATCTCTTGCTCAAGCTCCCATGAGGATTCTTCTACCCCGTGATTCTGCCATAGAATCTTCACTAGTGGTATGGTTTTGGTCCTAAATTGTTGTTCATTGCAATCCAAAACTTACATGGGAAGCTCTTCATATGTCAAGTTTGCTTGAATATCAAGAGGCTCATAGTTGATAACGTGTGAGGGATCATGAACACAGTTTCACAACTAAGAGCTGTGGAAGACATTGTGAATACCCACCAAGATAGGAGACAATTCAACCTTGTACGCTAGAGGGCTCACTCGCTTCAACACTTGGAATGGTCCAACATACCTTGGACTAAGCTCGCCCTTATTGCCAAAACACATTACTCCCCGTATTGGCTCAAGCTTGTGGTGGTGCTTATCCACATAGCTTTTCTATCGGCTTCGGGCAGTGAGCATCCACATTCGGATTAGTGCAATCTTCTCTTTTGTGTCCTACACCATTTCTAGGCCAAATAGTTGTCTTTCACCAACTTCATCCCAATACAATGGTGATCTACACTTGCACCCAAACAAAGCTTCGTATGGTGCCATGCCAATAGTTGCTTGAAAACTTTTATTGTAAGTAAATTCAACTAAAGGCAAGTATCTTATCCATCTTCCATTTAAATCCAACACGCCCAAGCTAAGCATATCCTCGAGGGTTTGAATGGTTCTCTTGGATTGACCATAGGTTTGCAGATGGTATGCCATGCTAAAGCTCAACTTTGTTCCCATTGCATCCTACAATCTCCTCCAAAACTTTGACGTGAACCATGAGTCACGGTCTGATACAATGGAAATAAGGCACTCCATATAGCCTTACTATCTCCTACACGTACATTTATGTTAACTTCTCCAGAGAAACTGTAATATTGATGGGGAGGAAGTCGACACTCTTCGTCAGTCTGTCTACGATCACTCATATGGAATCTTGTCCGCTAGGTGCTCTTGGTAGACTAAGAACAACATTTATAGCTATTTGATCCCATTTCCACATTGGCACTTCGAGAGGCTGAAGTTGCTTAGTTGGCCATTTCAGAAGTTGACATGAAGGACATTGTACAACATACTCAAAAATATTTTGCTTCATGCCACTCCGCCAAAACTACTTCTTCAGATCCTGGTACATTTTACTATTGCCGGGATGAAAAATGTACCGTGTTTGATGAGTTTCATCAAGAATTTCCCTTCTCAACTCTGCATCATCGGGAATAACTCTTCTCCCACTACTAGTCTTCAACAGTCCCCCTTCAGTTAGATAGAACCCAGATGCTTCTCTACGTTTGGTCCTATCAATAAGATCTTGAAGTTCAAGATCATCTTCTTGTGCTAAACATATTCTATTTACGGCCAATAGTTCAACAACTAGAGCTGCCATAACGTGCTTCTTGTCAGTTAGTTCATCTTCGGCCTGTACTATAGCAAATAGCTAGGCTAGTTCCTCTGAAAAATTGAATTGACTTCTAAAAATAAAGTGTGTGCATAAGTGTCAACAAAAATTAAAGCACAGCGGAAAGTAAATGACACACAGATTTTTGTTGACGAAGTGGAAACTCAGTTAAGAGAAAAACCACTCCGGGGCAACCAAACCTAGGAATTCCATTATTCAGAAGACATAGCTAGATACAAGACAGTAACACTCACATGTACCGATGCAGTGGTCGCACCTTGATCTCTGACGTGTAACCTAACACGAACGCTTCCCAACCAGGTTCACCTACTTGAAGGGGTCTTCAATGGAACTCCTTACCTTAGAGCCGACCTCTAAGATAGACTTCGGTTTACAGCACAGCACACTTGTAAAACGGCTTCAGAGGGATTGATAACTTCTCTGAGCTCTAATGGAATTCACACCGAATTCTTCCAGTTCTCAATATCCAGGGGCCTCTATTTATAGGCTAGGGGCTCAAATGAGCGTCAAGAAAAATATACCTAGGCACCGTCCGGACGGTGGACATGGGCCGTCCGGACAGACAACTATGCGAACAGATTTTCCAAAATTTCCGCAGAGAAATCTTTCCTGTTTAAGGACATCGTCCGGACGGGATGGCACATCGTCCGAACGGTCGCACGTCTGCTACAAGTAATTTCCTTATAAGGCTCTCGAGAGTCCGGACGGCTATTCTTCAACACGCAATTTCCATATCAGTAATGCGCGTGACCGGACCATGATAGGCAGTCGTCCGGACGGTTGAAGTCAAATCGACAATTTCCTTCTTTGATGCACGCGCGTCCGGACGGTCATTTTTGAATTGCGATTCTTGCCTTACAGAGACGAGCGTCCAGACGGGACACCACATCGTCCGGACGGTTGATTGATCTTCCCTTTCTTGGAACTTGGAAAGAAAACAGAAACTGATCGAGTTGAGAGGCGTTCGGACATGCTGTTGAAACGTTCGGACGGATGCAAGCTGGCACAGAAACTTCTCGATACAGTATGGGGTCCGGATGGAATAAACACTTCGTCCTGACAGATGATGCTAGTCTGCCTAGCATCCGGACGGGATGACACGTCTTCCGGACTGATGAAGCAGAGGATAGATGGGCGTTCGGACGGGATGGCTCGATCGTCCGGACGGCTGACAGGGAACTTGAATTTCTTCTGACTTGCAGACTCTGAATAGTGGAATCCCTATTTACAGCATTTTTACACTTAAGTGATTTTGTCCAAACACAGAATGAGGCCAAAATACTAACAAATTCCCCCTTTGGCCATTCTGGGACAAAAATCACTTGACCGGTTTGGAAATACATTCCCAGTCAAAAATAAAAAATTACTTCCCCTTTTTGTCACAAAGGGACAAAGGTTAAAATAGAGTAATAAAAACTAATCGTCATAAAAATTACTCCCCCTAATGGTCTCAGAAGGACTCGGGAAATAGAGTAATATATATCCAAAAAGTTTTAACAAAGCAGAAATTGTCTCAAAATAACAAAAGACAACAATAAAAGAACTATAAACATAAGAGGGAATCAAACATCCTCAGGCATGGGTAAAATCCCATCTGCAACATCCTCATCATCACTGCTGCTAGGATGATGATACTTCAGGCACTCTTGAAGGTCCAACTGGTTCTGCTCCACGCGCCTGTCGATGGAGTGCACCGCTAACTGCATGGAACTCATAGACTGCTGCATGGAGGACATAGACACCTGCAAGCTGCTCATCCCTCCCTGAAGTGCAGCAAGAGCCTCCATAATTTGAGCATAATTGACCTCTGGCTCAGAAGGCGGCACAGTATGTGAGGATGAAGCCATATCTAGAAAGCCGACAGGCATAGCAGTAGGTGGAGGCTCCTAATCATCGGAGTCATCTCTCGGCAGCTGCGCAATAGACTTCATCAATGTCTGCTTGCTGATGGGCTGCTGAATTTTCATCTTCGGTTCACCATTGACATTGATGCCCGACTGAAGAATAATCTGAGTAAGGAGGCAACCAAATGGAAGACCAGCAGTGCTCTCATCACGGGCCTCTATCATAACCCCCAAAATGTGCTTGCACAGGTAGAAAGGCAAGCGGAGGTGGATCGCGTAGACAAACTGGGCCCGCTTCAGGATCAGATCACTGCGCCAGGAAACAGGCCAGATGTTCTGCTGAATGATCTTGGCCAACATGCGGTGGGTGGATGACAGGGCACCAATCCTGATCGCAGTAGAGCGCTCCTCTCCATGGGGAACGACCCGGAAGAATTCCCTGATATCATCCAGGGATGGAGGAAGCACCACCTCATTGTACGGGCTGGCCGAGATCTCGAGCACTGGGACTCGGATGATGTGGCTGATGACCTGAGGATCAACAATGATGAGATGGTCTGCGACTGAGGACTAAAGCACCACTCCACGATCATCATTCTGAACCACCTCCAGATTGGCGTAGAAGAGCTTGACTAATCTGGTGTATACTTGACAAGCACAACTGTGGACATATCCCCAGTTGTACGTCTGGATGATGCCAAGTATGTTGTCCAGCGGTGGCACCATGAGATCAGCCCGAAGAACGTTCCGCTCAGCAATGACGGAGTGGTCCATAATTTTGGCCTGAATTGCAGCCCTATCTTCCACAAGCCTCTGATGGACCCTGCAGGGTGGACTGCTGGTAGACATGATTCTGCAAAAGATCCAACAAAAATTTTCCAAAAAAAAATATTCCAAAAATATTCTTGTTAGGATAGCAAAAATTTGGCAAAATAACAACTATTTAAAGGACTATAGCAAAAATAAGAGCAGATAATAATATAAAATAGTCCAAAAAGCATCATCACAAATAATCCCTATATGACAGATCTTAAGCCCCTTACAAATATTCACAAGAAAACCAACATTCTAACAATTTAAAAAATTGCAGAGAAAACGGTTAAAAACATACTTGGAATGTGAAATAATGAGCAAAAGGACAAGAAGGAGCAACAAAAAAAAAAAAAGCTCAAAGACTTTACTCTAAAGCAGCCAAAAAGAGTGATTGTGTGGGGTAAGGTGGAGAGAATGTGGCGAACTAGGCAATATATAGTTGCTGTGGGGTTCCCGTCCAGACGGTGGAGTGATGACGTCCGGACGTTCACTGCCTCGGAAAGGTTCAAACAGGTCGCGCGCGTCCGGACGATATAAAGAAGCCGGCCGGACGATGAAGTTAGCGCCTGTCCGGACGTACGACACGGATCATCCGAAGGACAAGACTCCAGCTCGGTCCGGACTCCAAAAATGTACTGTCCGAATGACTGAACCCTACCCGTCCGGACACCAAGAGAGACCGTCCGGACGCTCCACACTAAAACACCAGAAAAACTGAGAAAAATTTTCAAAGATCAAATTTTCTCAAGTCAGTGTCAGAATACGCATGCATAATCAACTGATAACACAATCAGAGAGCATCTCAAAAATAAGCAGAGATATAAAAGGAACTTGAGATTTCAATTGGCACAAATAATTTTTCCTGATCATATAGAATTAAATAGGCAACTCAACTCAAGCAATGCGTGTGTGTGTGGAGACTCCTTTCCCACAAGGTATGACTTTCCAAGACATGACACAGAGCAACTTGATTTTCTAGATACGAGAGAAAATCAGAGACAGATTAGCCAAAAGTCAAACCTTATAACTTGCTAGGGGCCTAGACACCCTCATTTGATACACTCCCCCTAAGATACAGCACATATAATTTTTTACTTGCTCATAGAGGGAAAGGTAAGTTTAAGCATATAAGCAGTGATTAAACAAATGTAAAGCACATAACTTTTTATGAGTTACTGCTCTAATCTTATGATACTGTGAACTGTAGGGAGTGCCAGAGTTTATAGATGCTAGGTTTAACTAGCCTGTGGTCAATTTGGCCATCTTATCAAGAACTTCTTCTCTTATCCAAAAAATTCCAAAAAGAAAGAGTCAGAGAAGGAAAGATGTACATTTAAGGGAGCCCGAGATAGTGCACTTTTTCATCGCATGAGGAAAGAAGCTATCCTACTTTTTGCATAAATAGGAAAAACACTTGGCTAGTATAGTCAAAACTCTCAATTATATCTAAGCGTATTTAATCAATGCAAACCGAATAGAGATATCAGGCAAGAATGCATGCAATATCTAATAAGCCAAGAGAAATAAAATCCTGCAAATTTTCCCCAATTATTTTTATTTTTTATTTTTTATTTTTATTATTAAAAAAAAACAACAAGCAATATGGAAAAGACATCATATGCTAAGGCACGATCAAACCTGTGTACGCTCAATGATGCCATTACAGAAAAACAGTTGCTCGACTTGCTTTCTTTGTTTTCCCCAAAAATAATACCTGCAAAGTCCTCTCAAGAGAAACAGGGGGCACAACAACCTGGTTCCTAGATTGCATAACAAGCACATGAATACAACAAGAGAAAGTGCCAGCAATCAAACCTGATGCCGTAGGATTAGGAACCAAATCCTAGGCATGAACACCCGAACCTGCTAGGTGTGTCGGTTCCCCCTCCTGGGGTAACTGTCCTTCTCAGCCTAAGTCTGCCTTCTAGTGGGTGGTTGCTGATAAGACTGCATCATCCACTGCATCATGTTTTGCATCCAAATAGGAGGCTCACCGGTGTATTATTCTTGAGGCCTTCTCAATTTCCTGGGTTTGCTCTTGTAAGTGCCACTTTAATTGGCTGGTACAAACCGTTGTTGAGGCCGCTGACGCTGAGGAGCATGAAACTAAGGGGCATGGAACTGATGTCTTGGTGCTTGATAGGATGCCTGATGCCAAGGAGTCTGATGCTGAGCTGTAGGTACAGTGCCATACTGAGCTTGTCTAGGCACTTCTTTCTTGGCTTTGGTCTTTTGTGCTTTCAAGAGGGAGCACTGAGGCTGTATATGTCCACTGAGACCGCAGTGATGGCAAATAGGAGGTCTTCTGTTGGAATGAGGCTGCTGAGTGCCTGGAACATCATCATTGACCTTTTCCTTCTGTTTATCTTCAATAACTGGAGGAAGCTCTGGGACGCACAAACACAGTCTTTGAGGAAGAAGAAACATCAGAAGAGGAAGCTACATACCCGAGACCAGTCTTGTCATGTGGTCTCTTCTGGATGGACAGCATACGAGTCAACTTTCATCAGTGACTCTCTAGCTGGAGCTGTGTCTCAAGTAGCTTTTCCTCGAGCTCCTGTATCTTGAGCAGCAATGAAATCTTCTCAATATGCAGACTGTTCAGATCATTAACTTGCTACTTTCGGCCTTCCCTTAGCTTCTCAAACTCTTTGTAGAGTGCCTTGTAGGCCTCCTTGAGCTCTACCTCATTCTCACTATGCTCTAAGTAGTATGAGTCTTCTTCTTCAATATATGGGGCCACAAAGGCCAGAAATTTGTCAGACTCTGGAGCATCTTCTTCGGACTCATCACTGAGAGTCACATTGTAAGCCTTCCCCTTTCCCTTTTTGAGATTTCCACAATCTGCCCGGATATGTCCAAAGCCTGAGCATTCAAAACATTGGGGACCTCTGGGATCTCTCTTGTCCTCTTCCTCTGGTTCAGCTTCTCTGCGAGGTTTTTTCATTTTGTCAGAAAACTTCTTCTTGAATCGATCATCTTTCATCAATCTTCTGAAATTTTTGGCTAAGATAGCCACAGCTTTGTCTTCATCCTCAGAGTCATCTTCAGAGGAGGCTTCTTCCTTCTTCTTGGAAGCCTTTAGAGCAATGGTCTTTAATTTCTTGACCGGGGGCAGAGA
Source organism: Alnus glutinosa (assembly GCF_958979055.1). Taxonomy (NCBI): domain Eukaryota; kingdom Viridiplantae; phylum Streptophyta; class Magnoliopsida; order Fagales; family Betulaceae; genus Alnus; species Alnus glutinosa. The sequence continues at coordinate 15,180,636 of NC_084887.1, forward strand.
CAGCTTATATGTTTGAAGAGATCCCACCAGCTCTTCAATCTTCATCTTTTCAAGATCCTTGCTCTCCTCAATAGTCGTTACCTTGATCCTGAAACGCTCGGGCAAAGATCTGAGAATTTTTCGGATGAGTTTTACATCCGAGATAGGTTTCCCAAGACTCACCATGGAGTTCCTTAGGTCACTTATTTTGGAGTAAAACTCTCCAAATGTCTCTTCCTCTAACATCTTAATATCTTCAAATTTTGAAATCAACATTTGAAGTTTGGCAGATTTTACAAGTTTTGTGCCTTCATATGTTGTTTCCAAAATTTGCCATGCTGCCTTGGCTGACTCACAATTTGAAATTTTAGCGAATTCAGATGGAGAAAGTGCTTGGCATAGAGCATGGAGGGCTTTATCATTTGAAAGACGAGCGTTCTTTTGAGAGACTAGTTCAGGTGTTGCATCCTCTGGTTTAGTCCATCTAGTTTCAACAATACCCCAACAGTCAATAGATTTCAAAAAGAAACGCATACGTGCCTTCCAATAGCCATAGTTCGTACCATCAAAGGCAGGAACAAAATTAAGAGTTTAAGACATATCAAAATATAGAAGTCAAATAAATAACACTCAAAAAATTAATCTTCTCAGAGTGTACCAAGCTCTGATACCAATTGAAAAATTGAATTGACTTCTAAAAATAAAGTGTGTGCATAAGTGTCAACAAAAATTAAAGCACAGCGGAAAGTAAATGACACATAGATTTTTGTTGACGAAGTGGAAACTCAGTTAAGAGAAAAACCACTCCGGGGCAGCCAAACCCAGGAATTCCACTATTCAGAAGACATAGCTAGATACAAGACAGTAACACTCACATGTACCGATGCAGTGGTCGTACCTTGATCTCTGACGTGTAACCCAACACGAACACTTCCCAACCAGGTTCAACTACCTGAAGGGGTCTTCAATGGAACTCCTTACCTTAGAGCCGACCTCTAAGATAGACTTCGGTTTACAGCACAGCACACTTGTAAAACGGCTTCAGAGGGATTGATAACTTCTCTGAGCTCTAATGGAATTCACACTGAATTCTTGCAGTTCTCAGTGTCTAGGGGCCTTTATTTATAGGCTGGGGGCTCAAATGAGCGTCAGGCAAAATATACCTAGGCACCGTCCGGACGGTGGACATGGGCCGTCCGGACGGACAACTGTGCGAACAGATTTTCTGAAATTTTCGCGGAGAAATCTTTCCTGTTTAAGGACATCGTCCGGACGGGATGGCACATCGTCCAGACGATTGCACGTCCGCTGCAAGTAATTTCCTTATAAGGCTCTCGAGCGTCCGGACGGCTATTCTTCAACACGCAATTTCCATATCAGTAATGCGCGCGTTTGGACCATGCTAGGCAGTCGTCCGGACGGTTGAAGTCGAATCGGCAATTTCCTTCTTTGATGTACGTGTGTCTGGACCACAGCTGTCAGACGTCCGGACGTTCATTTTTGAATTGCGATTCTTGCCTTACGGAGACGCACGTCCGAACGGGATACCACATCGTCCGGACGGTTGATTGATCTTCCCTTTCTTGGAACTTTGAAAGAAATCAGAAACTAATCGAGTTGAGAGGCGTCCGGACATGCTACTGAAACGTCCGAACGGATGCAAGCTGGCACAGAAACTTCTCGATATAGTATGGGGTCCGAACGGAATAAACACTTCATCCGGACGGATGATGCTGGTCTGTCTAGCGTCTGGACGGGATGACACGTCGTCCGGACGGATGAAGCAGAGGACAGATAGGCGTCCGGACGGGATGGCTAGATCGTCCGGACGGCTGACAGGGAACTTGAATTTCTTCTGACTTGCAAACTCTGAATAGTGGAATCTTTGTTTACAGCATCTTTACACTTAAGTGATCTTGTCCAAACACAGAATGAGGCCAAAATACTAACATCCTCAATGACTATAGCTAGGTCACTCTCATCTTTAAGAGACTTCCTACTTAGTGCATTGGACACAACATTAGCTCTACCGAGATGATAGAGGATATGACAATCATAGTCCTTTATCAACTCTAGCCACTTACGCTTCCTCTTCTTCAAATCCGTCTGCGTGAAGATGTTCCTTAAACTCTGGTGATCGGTATGGATTTCACACCACTTGTCTTATAGATAATGCCTCCATCCTTGAGGCATGGACCACTGCTGCTAACTCCAGATCGTGAGTGGGGTAGTTCTTCTCATGATCCTTCAACATCCTTGAGGCATAGGCCACAACCTTTCCTTGTTGCATAAGCACGCATCCCAGTCCCATTCATGATGCATCAGTGTAACCTACATACCCAGCAGATCCCATGGGTAGTGGAAGCACAGGTATAGTCACCAATTTGTGTTTCAACTCTTGGAAACTTGCATCACATGCTTCACTCCATATATTTGGAGCATTCTTCCTTGTAAGGGTGGTTAAAGGCCTAGACAATGCAGTGAATCCTTCAATGAATCTTTGGTAATAACCCGCTAATCCCAAGCAACTCTGTATCTCTCAGACATTAGTTGGCCGCTCCAATTCTATTAGGGCCTCGATCTTCGTTGGATCAACTGCGAGTCCATTCTTGTTCACCACATGACCCAAGAAGAACACTTCTTCGAACCAAAACTCACACTTCTTGAGTTTGGCAAACAATTTCTTTTCTCTTAGCACTTCCATCACTGTCTTCAAGTGCTCTTCCTATTCGACATGATTAGTCGAGTAGACTAATTTGTTATCAATGAATACCACTTCAAAGGAGTCTAAGTATTCATGGAATACCCAGTTCATTAGGTCCATGAAAATCGATGGTGCATTTGTCAATCCAAATGGCATCACCAAAAATTCACAGTGGCCATATCGTGTTTGGATTGATGTCTTCGAAATGTCTTCTTCGCGCACCTTGGGTTGATGGTATCCCAAAAGAAGATTACTATTTGTGAACAACGAAGCTCCCTTGAGTTGGTCGAACAGATCGTTGATTCTTGATAAGGGATACTTGTTCTTAATTGTCACCTGATTTAGCTCACGATAATAAGCATAAATTTTGTACCTAACTCACATGCCCAAATTAATTTGTGATGACTAAATGCATGAGTTTTAGGGAAGATATCTTGCATAGGTGGCATTGGATTCAAATTTTGTAGTGCAAGTCTATCTTTTTGATTGTCTTCATGATATATTTTTCCTACTATCTTATTATTTGTCTCAAACAAAAAACACATATGTTTACAAGATTCATCTACTATCTTGTTGCATCCGTATTTTTCATTTATATTTTCTCTTATTAAGTTTATTTTCCTTGCAGTTCTGTGTGATTCAACTAAATTACAAACAAAGGAGGAAAGTTTAGTTTTATCGTCCTTTGATTGCATAGAAAATGAAAGAAGATAAAAGGAAAGAAATGTTGGGCTTTATTTCTACAAAATCTAATGTTTTCCTTCTTCTTCTTCTATCATTAAAGATATTACTTAAATTACCATAAAACATTGTTCAATTATGTAATTTTTCATTTACATACTATTAGCTATAATATAAGCTAAAGAAAAAAAAAAAAATACAAATTAAGGTATCTTCTCTTCTCTTTTTTTCTCCTTTCTTTCATTTTTACTTTAATGATTCATTAAACTCTCATACTTTTATTCTACTGCAAATAGGAGTGTAGCGCCCCAGATTTTAAGTAATAAAATAAAATGTCTTGAATTAGAATTTAAGACTGAATAAAATAGACAAGTATAGAAGTGATGTTTGGTTTACAAGACTTGACGCTCGAATGGCTTAATACTGTAGGAAACAGTATTCACATCCAGCAGTTAATAAAATACGTGGCTTCAGACACAATATTTTATCCCCGATAAATTAATAAGGTTAATGAATACTTATGAAAATAAATATTCCTTAGTCTTATTATTTATAAACCGTGATTTTATAAATGAAGAATGATACGAAGAATTATATTATTAGACTCTAATAATATTACTGGATTATTAAATAGACAAACTGAATTATTCAGTAAACTAATTGATATAATAATATTGATGAATAATATATATATATATATATATATATATATATATATATATATATATATATATATATATATATTTGGTGTTATAATATTTTTGAGATAATAATAATAACGACGAAACGAACTAAGCTCAAAACAGACTTAGATTATAATCTTAATGAGTTTGATTGAAATGGTAAAGATCCAATGTGAAAATATCTATAAGAAATATCTATGGTAAAAATGTAATTAATAAGTTTTAAATAAATATATATGGGTTAACCCAGTTTAAATTAACTAAGATAAAACTTAACAATTGGTTAATCATTATATCGCAGGATATTTTACTATTAACTCAAGTTAATCTAACTAAGATAAAAACTAACCTTGAGTTACAAAATATCTACTGATATTTTACTAAGCTTAATGACTAACTTTTAGTAAAATAATTTCTTTCTCGATTCGTCATTTCTTCTTCTTCTTGTTTCCTCTTCCGACGAGGTACAGAGAGAGATTGAGAGAGTGAGGGATAGAGAACAGGGAGATCGGAGAGGGGGAGTTAGAGACAGAGAACAAAAGAGATTAAGAGAGAAGAGAGTTTGCGAGAGAGATGAGATTGGTGAGAGAACAGAGAGAGTGAGATGCAGTGAGACCCGAGACTGACATAGAGAGCAGAGCGCCCGATTTTCGGCCAATCTTTAGGTGAAACCCGGAGAAGACCCGTGACCCGTCGAACCCAGAGGGAGACCCGATCTTCCATGACCATCGGAGGATGCAATTTCCATCTAAATTAGGGATGATTTTCGTTTAGTGATGCTGGTTCGTTCACTGCCGATTCCACCAATTTTTCTGGTGGATTTCTGAGAAATACCCTAAGTGAGTAAATTCTTGTGATTTCATTTAAGTAATCGGTTTATTATTGCTGATTTTCGATTGAATGGATTTCTTGTTGTTATTGGGGCTGTCTGATTGCTTGTGATATCCTGGTTGAGTCATTTTTGTTAGTATTTTGGCCTTATTCTGTGTTTAGAAAAAATCACTTATGTGTAATGATGCGGTAAATAGGGATTCCACTTTCAGAGTGATGTCAGAAGAACTTCAAGTTCCCTATCAGCCGTCCGGACGATGTGTCATCTCGTCCGGACGCCCATCTGTCTACTGATCCATCCGTCTGGACGACGTGTCATTCCGTCTGGACATCAGACAGACAAGCATCATCTGTCCGGACGACGTGTTTCTTCCGTCCGGACACCTACATCGTATCGAGAAGCTTCTGTACAAACTTGCTCCGTCCGGACGTTTCAGCAGCACGTCCAGATGCCTATCAGTTCTCGAACGGTTCACTGATTCTTTCCAAGTTCAAGAAAGGGAAGATCAATCAACCGTCCAGACGATGTGGTATCCCGTCCGGACGCGTATCTCCGTAAGGCAAGAATCGCAGTTCAAAATGAACCGTCTTGACATCTGACAGCTGTGGTCCGGACGCTGGTGCATCGTATATGGTAACTGCAGATTCGACTTCAACCGTCCGGACGTCTCCCCTTCATGGTCCAGACTCGCACCAGATATGGAAATTGCGTATTGAAGTTTAGCTGTCCGGACTCTCCTGTCCCATGGTCCGGAAGCACGAAGCCTGTTATGGAAATTACTTGCAGCGGACGTGCGTCCGTCCGAACGATCGAGCCATCCCATCCGGATGATGTTCTTACACAGGAAAGATTTCTTCGCCAAAATTTCAGAAAATCCTGTCGCACAGTTGTCCGTCCGGATGGCAATGGTTCATCGTTCGGACGGCTCCCAGGAAAATTTTCCCTGACGCCCATTCTGACCCCCAGCCTATAAATAGGGGTCCTTGGGTACTTAGAGCTGCAAGAATTCGGTGTGAATTCCATTAGAGCTCAGAGACGTGATATCTCCTCTGAAACCGTATTTCAAGTGTGCTGTGCTGCAAACCGAAGTCTATCTTAGAGGTCGGCTCTAAGGTAAGGAGTTCCATTGAAGACCCTTTCAGGTAGGTGAACCTAGTTGGGAAGCGTTCGTGTTGGGTTACACGTCAGAAATCAAGGTACGACCACTGCATCAATACATGTGAGTGTTACTGTCTTGTATCTAGCTTTGCCTTTTGAATAGTGGAATTCCTGGGTTTGGCTGCCCCGGAGTGGTTTTTCTCTTAACTGAGTTTCCACTTCGTCAACAAAAATATCTGTGTCATTTACTTTCCCCTGTGCTTTAATTTTTGTTGACACTTATGCACACACTTTACCTTTAGAAGTCATTTCAATTTTTTAATTTTAATGATGTTTTTCTCGGTTGTACTGTTTCAGTCAAATGGGTGTTTTGATGAAATTTTAGTCCAATTGGGTGTTGGGTTTCTTGTGGGCCGTGTACCTCTGTTTTGTGGTTGGACCGATTCCCTTGCTGTTGGCCGAATACTGTCCTGGTTTATGGATGGGTTTTCCATGTGTAGATTTCTTGATTGGCTTTGTGTAGTGTTGGCCGAGTGTTCCCTGTTTCGGTTATTTGTGGTATATTCTCGATTGTTGGCTGGATTTTGGATTGATGTTGGTTGATTGAAGCTATATGTTGATTTTGGTTTGTGACGATTTTGGAAGATAGAATTATTTTAGATTGGTATGTGTTAAGTGTAGAGATTTTGGGTTGAGTATTGAGACCAAATCCGTGATGTTAGCCATGAGCTGTTGTTGGCCTTGGTTGTGTATTTGAGTGTTTGTTTTGGGTTTTTGGGTATGCTAGTTTGATTGTATTATTGTGAGATTTGGGTTTATTGTTGGTCGGCTTTGTATACGGTATTCCCTATTTTAGTTGGTTCTTGGATATATTTGGAGTTGAGGTTGTTTTCAAAATTAATTGATCATGGTTTTATAGGATTGACTGGATGGGTGAATATTCTATTTTAGTTTGTTTGTTTTAACTGCACAAACTGTTCCTTAGCCGGAGTTTTAATGTTTTTATAGAAAAAGAGGTTTGAGTGAGGTTATGTTTGATAGCTGGACTAAAGGCATGCTAAATATATCGAATCCCTTTTTAAATCAAAATCATGTATATAGATTAATAGGTTGAGACTCTTTATATGCAAAAGAGTTATGTCTTATAGTTAAAAAAGAAAACCAATAAATACACCATCTCCTGTATATGCGTATTTAATGCAGATGATGAGTTAAGAGACTGCACAAAAGAGCTATAAGTATAAAATACTTAGTGAGGGTAGTATTGAATTTCAATAGTGTTATATTTATGTTTTATTTAAATTAGATGCGTGTGAATAAATTTTGCATGCTGTGAATAATGAATCTATTAATATTGGTAATGGACGGATCTCAAAGGTTCAGATGAGGAAATTCCTGAACCAGAAACCATAATAATCATATCAAGTTGGGAAGGCTCTCAAAGTACTAGAAGAGTGAGGCCTCTGATTGTACGAAAATATGCTAATAAAAAGTAATGTATGGGGAATGGCCCTGAGGATAGCCGCTAATCGAAGGACGGCTCATGCAAGTGGAGTGAAAGAACTATATTGAACTGTTTAAGACTTTGCATATAAAACTGTCATCCCATCATTATGTTATCTTTCTCTTTAAATAAAGCATAATACATTATGTTGTTGAATGACAGTTAGCTCACTTATATAACTATGGGGTTGTGATAATAACCACCATCTCATAGATGATTGCGCAGGTTTTGAAGATTATGGATTGGATTAACTGCTAGCTTAAGAGTTCTAAAGCTAATGTAGTTAGGTTCCATTGCTTTATGATTAGTAATATTTGTACTCTTTTGTAAATAACATGTTTAGAAGTTTACTTGTATTTAGTAAACTTTCCATGTATGCTTTTGTGTCATTTGTGACGCGTATTTCAGTGTAATTATAGTAAAGGACATTAAAGGTCTTTTAATGAATGTCTAGAGGAATTTAGTCAAAGATCTAAACGTATTATAAGGGAATTGTTCCTGATGTTTGAAAAGAATTGTCCGGCCCTTTCCTACGTGGAAAGGGCCTTTTGCCTTTTAATATTTAAAACTTATCAAAAAAATGTTTGAAAAACAAAAAGAAAAAGAAAAGATATTCATATTTTTCCGTTGTGAGATTTATCGTCTCTGAAGTAGTAATGACACGTAATTATCCAGATATAATTACTTACGCCTTTTTGTAAAAAGCATGTCGTTATAGTATGGTATCATAGCAGTTTGCTCTGAGGACTGATAGACTTGACCCTAGAAGTCTAGAGGTAACACAAGAGCTATAGGAAAAATGAACTTTTTATAAACTCTTTAAAAACTTTTGTGTGAAGTTAAGTAGCAAAAGAAAATAGTAACTGTCATTTACAGTTAGGATTTCTATGCTTATGTGAATGTATGCATTGTATGATTCTTATGATTATATGTTTTCCTTGCTATGCGTATTAGGTCACATATTGATGTGACTTTCTATGCATTTTAGGAAACATATTGATATGATTTAGTATAAATTGCATTCTATATAAAGAATGTGATATGAGACTATTTTGATTAAAGAAATAATTCTGAAATAAGAAAAATGTTTTAAGTATAAACTTTTAACATTGATACCATGTTTATGAAATGATATTTAGACACGATGAAAATGCTTTTAGATTAAAAGCTTTATGAAAATGATATATGTATATTATAGACATATGTTTGTTTCATTTGTCTATTAGCAACGGAGACACTCCATTAAATAAGGAGGAAAACTCTTATTTCTCCTATTGAATGGTAGGAGTAAAACTTTTTTTTCGGGGTGAAGATGCTCATTCAAGTAAACAATCCAATGAATATGAGAGTTAAACTCTTGTTCCAGGATGAGGCTACTCATTTGTGTAAAACAATCCAATGAATATGAGGAAGTCAAACTCTTGTTCCGAGATGGGAAATAATACTCATTCATGTAGTATTATATGTTTTCAAAAAGGTTTTGAAACAATAGAATTCCTTTATGAAAAAAAAATAAAAAAATAAAAATTAATATAATTAAAGAATTTTTGAAAAATATGTGCTAATAATATGCATGTTAAAATATGTATGGTGGTAGTGATGTACACTTGATAAAATAGTACATAGCATTACTATCGATCATGCCTTTAAATGTATGCCTTTAGATTTTGTATGATCTCCGGGTTACTTGTAGCTTTATAACGCTAAGAATTTATTCACCCTAACTTTAAACGCTATTAGATAAATGTTTGAACTATCATTTGATTAGTATAGAGTTGAATAGATATGCCTTCTTTGAGATTAACAAATTTGAATGTTTTAAGTATAGAAGGATTTCACCATGACTATGATTACAGCATGATGTAGATAAGGTTCTTGGTTATAATATCAGGCAATAGCGTGCCTATGATAAACAAAATATTTGAGGTATGAAAGTATAAATGATCTCATGATTAGGATGATTGATACCTAGTATTATTTTGAGGTATAATCATAATATTGGATATATAGATTACTTAATCTTGATGCTTGATACCTTTGCAGAGTTACAGATATTAAGTTGGTGAATTGATTTAGCACCTTATTAATATGCTTAGAAATGATAGGTGTCCTATGATCATGATAAGAATAACCTTAGAATCAAAAGAGAAAATATTAAGATTTTGAGGTATACCCAATTAAACTTAAGAAGTAAGGAAAGATAAATCTTATGAATTAATGATTCATGTCTAGCAGAGTAATGAGCATCTATAGTACCTTTTGAAGATAGGTATATAAATAATAGATTGATGGATCATATGAATTTTGAGAATATATATATGTATGTCATTAAGATATGTTATAATTAACAAATATCTATCATTTTGTACTTGATATCTTTTGAAGATAGGTGCATAAATTATAGATTGCTGATTTATAAATATATGTTCGAGGATACATAAGGAAATGAATTGATTAAATAATTTGATGATACTTGGAGATATTATCTTCTAATACATCTAATAACTTTAGCGAAGTAAAATTTATTAATCGATAAATTGTTAAGGTTTTCTAGAGCTTAAGTTAATTGATATAACTGATTTGATATGTGATGCACATAGGACGAATCTATTGGGAAAAATCCTAATCTTGGGAATAAGTATTCTAACTATCTGATCTGAGGAATGATTAACTATATAATCGAGATAGAATAATCTGATCTAACGATTCTTGAGGATAATAGTTGTTAGTATTTTATGTTGGCTACATTCTGGATGACAAAAACACTTTATGTAATGGTTGCAATTTAAACAGGATGATCGGTTTCTATTCAGAGTCTTCATGTAATATGAACAGTGTTCATTTCAAATCTTGTGACTGATCACAAGTTTCTAGAAGATGTCCATGAAAATTCCATGCAGTTTCCAAGTTAAAACAATCGGTTCCTGTGCAACAGTCCGAACGGGCCTTTGAAGGCGTTCGGATGCCCCGCAGTGTCTAGAAGCTTCAGCGTTGAAGAAGTTCGGACGTCAGAGCAACACTGTCCGGATGCTAGGTCAAGCTTCTCCAATTTCTATACGGAGTTGGATTTCAGTCAACACTATTTGGGAAGTCTTTGCAAGACGTCAGGAGGACGTGGAAATATGTCCGGATGCTGTCCAGCATTTTAGAATATTCAAAACTTCATTTTCGAGCGTGGAAAGGAGTTACGGCGAGGACCGTCCGGACGCTCGGCCAAGCCGTCCGGACGTGGACCTGTTATGGAAAGAATTGCGCTATTCTGGAAGGCTGTCGTAGAAGACCGTCCAAACGAGGCTAACTTCCGTCTGGACGTTCGATAGCCAAAGTTCGAATTTGAGCAAATTTAGGTTTTCTATAAGCCTATAAATAGAGGGCTCTAAGCTTGTAATTTATATGAATTCTGTATCGAATTCCATAGTGCTTAGAGAGGGTGTTTAGGGAGAATTGAAGATCTGCTAGCTCTCTAGCCGTCACCGGTGTGTGCTCAACAGTTCGTATGAAGTCTATCTTAGGGGTCGGCCCTAAGGTAAAGGAATCCACCAAAGACCTCTTCAAGTAGGAGACTTGGTAAGCGTTCACGATAGGCTTTGTGTTATAGTTAAAGGTATGACTACTGCAATGGGTTTTATGAGTACGAGTGCTTTGTAACTTGCTTTGTTTTTTGATAGTGGAGTTCCTGGGTTTAGCTACCTCGGAGTGGTTTTTCTCTTCACAGAGTTTCCACTTCATCAAGAAATATCTTGTCTTCTTTAAATTTCGCATTTAAGATATTTTGTTGCTTGGTTATTTTAGAAGTCAATATTTATTTTCAATAGTAATTATGCAGGACTAAGGAAAAGATCATGGTACTATATAATATTTACTTGCATCTCTTTGATAAGAATAATTAAATGTGATTGAAGAAACATGGTGAACTCACAAGGAGGATTGCAATGCTTCGAGGTATGTACTAATGATCGTTTAAGTGGTTGGACCCATATTGCTATGACTCAGTAAGAATGATAATATATGATATACAAGGAAGAATAATTTGATTAGTAGACTTGGAATTGAATAAGCAATGAATTACTGATTAAATGATTAAAGGTTCTAGGAATAATGTGACAAGTTAAGCGAATAATCTCTATAGATGATATATTGGAATCTTAATGATTAGGATTGATTGGTTTTAAGTCCGATGTAATAATAAGATGATGAGTCTTATTTATTGACTTATATTTTGATATAATATCTTTGCCACTAATGTTTGTTTGATTGATTGGTTTAATGATTGACTGATTATCCTTCGTCACAATCGAACAACGGTGACAAAGTGAACAACGTCGATGAAAACATAAGCTTGTCTCACAAGGGGTAATCTGAAATAGGATTTGTAACCAAACTCGTGCCAGGTATGACCTCCATTAAAAATTAAATATGCGTTGCCTTTTTAAGTAAGGTTAGTACTCAACTGTTAAGGTTAAGATTTCCTTAACAGGCTTCCCTAAGAAGAACATAGTAGAACTGGTTAGCTTTGGAAGCCCCTATCTTCCCCTAATAGATTTGACTTATGCCTCGGTTTCAGTTATTTGAGAATAAGCTAGCATTGATAAATTTAGAATAAGTTGACTATTGTTGAAAATACTTTTGAATTGATAATTAGCCTTGATAATCTGATACGATGAATTAACAAGTGTTAATTGAGGTTTGCTAATGATTTTGTATTGGCATGCCAGCCAAAGATTGGGATACCAGTGAAAGGAATATATCTTTTAAGTAACTACCTGTTATTGGATTAGAAAGGTATGATGTAAGGTTATTGATAACCTTTTGAATGTTTATTGTTGGAAAACAAAGTGTGAAATTAAAATCTATTTTCGAGGTCACTTGGAGTAAAATCATGTTTACAAATTTATTATGTTAAGTTCATTTGGAGACACGATGAACGGATATGGAAAATAGGTTATAATATACCACTTATATCAATGCGTAGTTGAATTTTAGGAAAGTGAAAAATGCTACGTGATAGACAAAAGAAAGTTATTCCTAAATCAGGTTACAGGAACATGGTAGTTAGTTTTGATATTTGATGTTGATACCATATTAATTTTGGAGATGACTGATTTAATGAATTAGATATTAAGTAAATGTATGATTACTAGTTGAACCATATTTGAGGAGGAACCTTGCAATGGAATGCAAGGATAATGTCTAAATTATAAATTGAGGTCTGTGGACTAATTTGAAGATAAGATTGAGAGATATTATTTTCTTACTTCTTTTAGTGTAAACTTTATGCCTTTCATAATTTACTTGTTAAGGGGGGGAGAGATGTAGCGCCCCAAATTTTAAGTAATAAAATAAAATGTCTTAAATTAGAATTTAAAACTGAATAAAATAGACAAGTCTAGAAGTGATGTTCCGTCCACAAGACTTGACACTTGAACAGCTTAATACTGTAGGAAAAAGTATTCATATCCAGCAGTTAATAAAATACGTGGCTTCAGACACAATATTTTATCTCCAATAAATTAATAAGGTTATATGAATGTTTATGAAAATAAACATTCCTTAGTCTTATTATTTATAAATTGTGATTTTATAAATGAAGAATGATATTATTAGACTCTAATAAAATTATTGGATTATTAAATAGACAGACTGAATTATTTAGTGAACTAATTGATATAATAATATTAATGAATAATATTATTGTGTAATATATATATATATATATAGATATATATATATGGTGTTATAATATTATTGAGATAATAATAATAACGATGAAAAGAACTAGGCCCAAAACGGACTTAGATTATAATCTTAATGAGTCAAATTAAAATGGTAAAGATCCAATGTGAAAATATCTATCAGAAATATCTATGGTAAAAATGTAATTAGTAAATTTTAAATAAATATCTATGGGTTAACCCAGGTTAAATTAACTAAGATAAAACTTAACCATCGGTTAATCATAATATCTCAGGATATTTTACTAGACTCAATGACTAAGCGAAAAATAATGGACTTCTAATTTTAACAAGTGTGTGTGAACAGTGTGCAACAAAATATCAAAAATGCGGAATTAAAGGAGACATATATTTTGTTGACGAAGTGGAAAATCAATTAAGAGAAAAACCATTCCGGGGCAACCAAACCTAGGATATCCACTATTTAGAAGACAAGACTAGATACAAAGTAGTAACACTCACATACCCCTAATGCAGTGGTCGTACCTTGCTCTCTAACGTGTAACCCAAAACGAACACCTCCCAACCAGATCTCCTATCTGAAGGGGTCTTCAATGGAATCCTTTACCTTAGGGCCGACCCCTAAGATAGACTTCAGTTATAGCACAGCAATAGCACACTTGCAATGGCTTGAGAGAGAACAAATCAGCTCCAATAACCTCACAAAATAACTCTCTAAGCTCTGATGGAATTCAATACCGAATTCTTCCAGTTCTCAATGCCCAGGGGCCTCTATTTATAGGCTGAGGGTTCAAATGGGCGACTGCTGTGATAAGTACGGGCGCCGTCCGTATGGTGGACCTGAGCCGTCCAGACAGACAACTGTGTGACAGAATTTTTGAGATTTTCACTGAAAATCTTTCCTGTAAAAGAGCCGCGTCCGGACGGTGAGGCACTGTCGCCCGGACGGTCGCACGTCCGCTGCAAGAAATTTCCATATAAGGCTTCGTGAGTCCGGACCAAAGGGGATGGCCGTCCGGACGGTTGATCTTCAACACACAATTTCCATATCTGTTTAGCGCTCGTCCGGACCATGATAGGCAGGCGTCCGGATGATTGAAGTTGAATACGCAATTTCCATATATGCTGCTGGATCGTCCGGACCATGAAGACTGGCGTCCAGACGGTTGAACTTTGTATGCACATCTTGCCTTATAGAGGACATCGTCCGGACGGTAGCGGCCGTCTTCCCATAACTGTGTCTTGAGGTAGAAACCCTAATACTTGTCAAGCACTAAATGTCGTTCGGACGGTATAACCACGTCGTCCGGACGGATGCGCTGGAACACTGGGATCTTCTGAAGAGCGTCCGGAAGATTTGCCATTACGTCTAGAAGGATGCAAACTTGAACTGTTCGAAGCTTCTAGACACTGATGGGCATCCGGACGGAAAATTCTCGTTGTCTGGACGGAATACCTCGTCGTCCGGACGGCTGGCAGGGAACCAAAATGAACTTGCTTTAAAACTTCATAGAATCTTCTTGAAGAACATAGATGAAGAGTAGACTCTGGATAAAGCAGCATCCCTGTGAAAGCAGCAACATTACATAGAAGTGATTTTGTCCAACAGAATGTAGCCAAAACAAACTAACAAACTCCCCATTTTTGTCACTTGACCGGTTAAAAATACAATCCTAGTCCAAATCAAAAATCACGCCCCCTTTTTGTCACACATGTATAAGCTACTTCGGCTTCTAGCTCAGGAAGCCGGGAACCACAGACTGAAAACCTTCAATCTCTTCATTTTGCAAAGCCTAAAACTGGTTATTAGCAGATTGACATCCTCTAAGCAACTGGTCTGCAAGATAAATGAGGAGATTCACCACTGAACCTCTAACTGATGTAGATCTTAGGGAATGCTACGGAAGGCTCTGCATGAGCTGGGGGGAAAAAGCTCATATTAAATCCTGAGACCCTTGGAAATTTTGACCACATGACCTCAAACAAAATTAATTTTCCAAAGGATGCATCTGTCAAACACTGTGCTGGGAGTAGCTGGACAACATAAATATTTCCAAAAATAACACCACAAAGAAACATTAGATCCTGTTAGTCCAAAAATAAAGTGGTATTATAACAGTTGTTAATTGGATGCCCAAGAATTACAAAACAAAGATCGCAATCCAAATGACCCAGATATATCAATATCAACCCAACACACAGACATAATAGGATTTTCATGCACAAAAAATATCCCAATCAACAAATATTCCAATATTCTAAAAGCACAAAGACTTCAAAGAATAACAGAAGACACAATGAAGATCATGGAATGAGAAGATGTGAAAAGAATGCCAAAATCTCGGGAGAAATAAACGAGAAAAACACACAACATGACATGATAAAAATGCAGAGATGTGTGTATGGCAGAGAAAGAGAAGCAAGTCTTAAACCTATAGAGATCCTGTCCGAACGTGTCACTTAACCGTCCGGATGGCAACTGCTAGGTCAGCATATGGCAAGACTACTCTCTTCGGACGTAAGAATAGGTCCGTCCGGATGCTTCACACTGAAAATCTGAAATTGGAGAAAAATTTGCAGAAAAATATTTTTCCCTAAAGTTAGCTTCAGAACACGCATGTATAATCAACTGATAAAACAGTCAAATAGCATTGCAAAAATATGCAAAGATATAACTGAGAGTTAAGTATTCAATAAGCACAAATTTTCCTGCAGATAGAAATTTTAAATAGATTACTCAACTCATGCAATGCGTGTGTGTGTGTGTAAAGACTTTTCCCAAAGGTATGAAATTCACTGATATGACAAAAAGCAACCAGATTTTCCGAACAAGAGAGAAAATCAATGAAAGATCAGCCAAAAGTTAAACCTTATCTTACTAGGGCCTAGCCACCCTCATCTGATACACACCCCTTAAGATGCAGCACCTAATTGTTTTACTTGTACCATGAAGGACAAGGTAAAATTTTACTTGCACCATGAAGGACAAGGCTTATTTCAGTACAGAAGCAGTGAATGTAAGCATATAGCACAGAAAACTGAATAGTTATTGCTTGATTCTAGTGATGCTGCAACCTAGAGAGAATACCAGAATTTTTAGGTCCTACGTTCAACTAGCATTTGGTCAATTTGGCCATCTTATCAAAAACCTCTTCTCTTATCTAGAATTTCTAGAAGCAAAAGGTCAGAGAAGGAAAAGATGTACCTTAGGGGAGTCTTGGATAGTGCACATTTTCATCGCATGAGGAAAGTAACTATCTATCATTAAGATGCAACAGGAAAACTTAGCAGATATCATGCATAAACTCTCAATCATATGTAAGCATATTTAATCAATGCATAATGAACTGAGATATCAGGCAAAAACACATGCAATATCTGAAAAGCTATCAAATGGAAAAAATAAAGTTCCGCATCTTCTCCCCCAATTTTTTTTTTTTTTTTTTTTTTTTTTTTTTTTTTTTTTTTTATGGTTGAAAACCAATAAACAGAAAAACAACAAAGACATGCTTATAGAAAAGAAAATGACATCTAATCTCAGCATGTAAGGTAAAACCAAACCTGTCCTCATGGAGAGAGGTTTAGAAATACCAAGACAAAAAAGCAGCCGCCAGACGTGCTTTTAACTGTCATCCCCAAAAAAATATCTGCAGAAGATTCTCAAGATAATAAGAGAAAATATGGGGATAAAATAAACGGTTCCTCAAACAAAATGCAAGGCATGAATAAGATATGACATGATAACCAATGCAATGCAAACATACCTGACATGCACTAGGATTTAGGAACCAAAATCCTATGCATGGTAAGACTTCACATTTACTAGGTGAGTCCATTCCCCTTCAAAGGGTGAATGGTCTCATCATTCTTGACCCATACCTGCTTGACCCGTGGCGGTGGCTTGCAGGTATTGCCCAAGTTGTCCATTCTCTTTAGCATACCTTGCATCAGACTCAGAAACCCTTCATAGTCATGGTAGCTAATGGGCTTCTGCGGCTTTCTCTTGTAGCTCATTAATTTGTTCTTCTTTGGTTTGCCACTTTGATTGGTGGGAACAAACTATTGCTGATGCCGTGGAGCCTGATGTGCTGTCGGAGGTAGATGCCTGATGTAGCTCTTGCTGGAAGCTCCCTTTGAACCTTCGACTTCTGAGCCTGGAGCTATGGACATTTGGGTCGGATGTGACCAGTGATGCCGCAGTGATGACAGGTGGGCAAGCTTCTTTTGTTTGAATGCTTCTTGACATTCTCTGCAGAATTATGGTTAGCATTCTTACAAATAACATTGCCCTTACCTTTTATATGTCTCCTATGCGGAGGGACATATTTTGATGAGGAAGAATCTTTAACTTCACTTTTCCTCAGGACATTCTGCTTAATTCAAGGCCTGTGGGATTTCAACAAATGACAATTTGGTCTAATATGACCAATTTTCCCACAATTATGACAAGTAGGAACAAACTTACCTCGTGTTCTTGATTCCTTGGACTTTGGCATAACATGATTAATTTAGCAAGAATTATCTAAACAAGCTATATCTTCTATCACAAGCTTAATATCTAATTCAGAATCAGAAGCATGTGAAGTAGAAGTACTTAAGTCATCAACAGTTAAATCAGGCTTGTTAGAAACATCTGAGTGAATACAAAGCATGCTATTTAAATTATCACTAGAGAATTTTGCCAATTTATTCTCAAGTTCATCAATAATATTAAGCAACATGGTATTCTCAGATCTCAAAGAGTCAATCAAAACATGTGATTCAGATAACTGAACAATCGAAGACTCTTTTTATTGATTCACCTTTTTGAGATCTTTTGGAGAAACAATTTTATACATTTTAGCAAAAAATTTAGTGAGCACAATATCAT
This sequence comes from Alnus glutinosa, assembly GCF_958979055.1. Lineage (NCBI taxonomy): Eukaryota > Viridiplantae > Streptophyta > Magnoliopsida > Fagales > Betulaceae > Alnus > Alnus glutinosa. Next base: position 15,198,680 of record NC_084887.1, read on the forward strand.
GATTTTCTTCAGATAATTGAGAGAAATCCATGATAAAAGGTGTAATCAAAAAATAGAAGTCACAAGAGATGAGGATCACACTCAGGAAATAAATCCTAAACATAGTGTACCTGCTTTGATACCAATTGAAAAATAATGGACTTCTAATTTTAACAAGTATGTGTGAACAGTGTGCAACAAAATATCAAAAATGCGAAATTAAAGGAGACAAATATTTTGTTGATGAAGTGAAAACTCAATTAAGAGAAAAATGACTCTGGGGCAGTCAAACCCAGGATATCCACTATTCAGAAGACAAGACTAGACACAAAGTAGTAACACTCACATACCCCTGATGCAGTGGTCGTACCTTGCTCTCTAACGTGTAACCCAACACAAACGCCTCCCAACCAGGTCTCATACCTGAAAGGGTCTTTAATGAAATCCTTTACCTTAGGGCCAACCCTTAAGATAGACTTCAGTTATAGCGCAGCAACAACACACTTGCAAAGGCTTGAGAGAGAACAAATCAGCTCCAATAACCTCACAAAATAACTCTCTAAGCTCTGATGGAATTCAATACCGAATTCTTGTAGTTCTCAATGCCCAGGGGCCTCTATTTATAGGCTGAGGGTTCAAATGGGCGACTGCTGCGATAAGTACGGACGCCGTCCGGACGGTGGACCTGAGCCGTCCGGACAGACAATTGTGCGACAGAATTTTCAAGATTTTCACTGAAATCTTTCTTGTAAAAGAGCCACATCCTGACGATGAGGCAATGTAGTACGGACGGTCGCACGTCCACTGCAAGTAATTTCCATATAAGGCTTCGTGCGTCCAGACCAAGGGGGATGGCCGTCCGGACGGTTGATCTTCAACACGCAATTTCCATATATGTTTAGCGCGTATTTGGACCATGCGTCCGGACGGTTGAACTTTGTATGCGCATCTTGCCTTATAGAGGACATTGTCCGGACGGGATCACACATCGTTCGGACGGTAGCAGCCGTCTTCCCATAACTGTATCTTGAGGCAGAAGCCCTAATACTTGTCAAGCACTGAATGTTGTCTGGACGATATAACCACGTCGTCCGGACGGATGCGCTAGAACACTGGGATCTTCTCAAACTCTGAAAAGAGTCCGGACGATTTGCCATTACGTCCGAACGGATGCAAACTTGAATTGTTCGAAGCTTCTAGACACTGATGGGCGTCCAGACGAAAAGTTCTCATCTTCCTGACGGATGATGCTTTGACAGAAGAGCATCCGGACGGAATACCACGTCGTCCGGACAGCTGACAGGGAACTGAAATGAACTTGCTTAAAAACTTCACAGAATCTTCTTGAAGAACATAGCTGAAGAGTAGACTCTGGATAAAGCAGCATCCCTGTGAAAGTAGCAACATTACATAGAAGTGATTTTGTCCAACAAAATGTAGCCAACACAAAAACTAACACTAAGTTTTAGTAAAATAATATCTTATTTCTTTTATAAAATCAACCCCCCCCTTTTTAGTAATACACATACCCGATTCCTCTCCTTTATTATTTTTCCTTCTTCTTTATTCTCTTTCTCCATTCTTTATTTCTTCTTCTTCTTGTTTCCTCTTCCGACTAGGTATAGAGAGAGATTGAGAGAGTGAGGGATAGAGAACAGGGAGATCAGAGAGGGAGAGTTAGAGATAGAGAACAAAAGAGATCAAGAGCGAAGAGAGTTTGCAAGAGAGATGAGATTGGTGAGAGAACAGAGAGAGTGAGATGCAGTGAGACCTGAGACTGATGGAGAGAGCAGAGGGCCCGATTTTCGGCCAATCTTATTGTGAAACCCGAAGAAGACCTGTGACCCATTGAACCCAGAGGGAAACCCGATCTTTCATGATCATCGGAGGATACAATTTATGGTGAAATCTGGGATGATTTCCGATTAGTGATGTTGGGTCATTCAGTGCCGATTCCACCAAGTTTTTTGGTGGATTTTTGAGAAATCCCCAAAGGGAGTAAATTATTGTGATTTCATTTGAGTAATCGGTTTATTATTGTTGATTTTCAATTGATTGGATTTCTTCTTGTTATTAGGGCTGTCTGATTGCTTGTGATATCCTAGTTGAGACATTTTAATGATTTGGGTTGAAACCCCCTGTCCGGCTTCGTCTGTGTGGTGTTTTTCTTGGTTGTAGTGTTTCGGCCAAATGGGTGTTTTGATGAAATTTTAGTCCAATTGGGTGTTGGGGTTCCTGTGGGCCGGGTACCCCTGTTTTGTGGTTGGACCGATTCCCCTACTGTTGGCCGAATACTGTCCTGGTTTATGGATGGGTTTTCCATGGGTAGATTTCTTGATTGGAAGTGTGTAGTGTTGGCTGAGTGTTCCCTATTTCGGTTATTTGTGGTATATTCCCTATTGTTGGCTAGATTTTGGATTGATGTTGGTTGATTGAAGCTATATGTTGGTTTTCATTTTTGATGATTTTGGAAGCTAGGATTATTTTAGATTGGTATGTGTTAAGTATAGAGATTTTGGGTTGAGTATTGAGACCAAATCTGTGATGTTAGCCATGAGCTGTTGTTGGCCTTGGTTGGGTATTTGAATGTTTGTTTTGGGTGTTTGGGTATGTTGGTTTGATTGTATTATTGTGAGATTTGGGTTTATTGTTGGTCGGCTTTGTCTACGGTGTTCCCTATTTTAGTTGGTTCTTGGGTATATTTGGAGTTGAGGTTGTTTTCAAAATTAATTGAACATGGTTTTATAGGATTGACTAGATGGGTGAATATTCTATTTTAGTTGGTTTGTTTAAATTGCACAAACTGTTCCTTAATTGGAGTTTTAATGTTTTTATGGAAAAAGAGGTTTGAGTGAGGTTATGTTTGATAGCTAGATTAAAGGCATATTAAATATATCGAATCCCTTTTTAAATCAAAATCATGTATATAGATTAATAGGTTGAGACACTTTATATGCAAAAGGGTTATGTCTTCTAGTTAGAAAAGAAAACTAATAAATACACCATCTCTTGTATATGTGTATTTAATGCATATGACGAGTTCAAAGACTGCACAAAAGGGTTGTAAGTATAAAATACTTACAAAGGGTAGTATTGAATTTCAATAGTGTTATGTTTATGTTTTATTTAAATTAGATGTGTGTGAATGAATATTATATGCTGTGAATAATGAATCTATTAATATTGGGAATGGAAGGATCCGAATGGTTCAAATGAGGAAATTCCTAAACCAGAAACCATAATAATCATATTGAGTTGGGACGGCTCTCAAAGTACTAGAAGAGGGAGGTCTTTGATAGTAAGAAAATATGCTAATAAAATGTAATGTAGGGGGAATGGCATTGAGGATAGCCGCTAATCGGGGGACGGCCTATGCGAGTGGAATGAAAGAATTATATTGAATTATTTAAGACTTTGCATATAAAACTGTCATCCCATCATTATGTTATCTCTCTCCTTAAATAAAGCATAATACATTATATTGTTTAATGACAAATAGCTTACTTATGTAACTATGGGGTTGTGGTAATAACCACCATCTCATAGATGATTGCACAAGTTATGAAGATTATGGATTGGATTAATTGCTAGCTTAAGAGTTCTAAAGCTAATGTAGTTAGGTTCCATTGCTTTTGTGATTAATAATATTTGTACTCTTTTGTAAATAACATGTTTAGAAGTTTACTTGTATTTAGTAAACTTTCCATGTATGCTTTTTTGTCATTTGTGACGTGTATTTCATTGTAATTATTGTAAATGACATTAAAGGACTTTTAATGAATTCTTAGAGGAATTTAAGTCAAAGCTCTAAATGTATTATAAGGGAATTTTCCCTGATGTTCGAAAAGAAAAGAAAAAATGATATTCAAATTTTTCCGCTGCGAGATTTATCATCTCTGAAGTAGTAATGACACGTAATTATCCAGATATAATTACTTACGCCTTTTTGTAAAAAGCAGGTCGTTACAAGGAGGATATTACTAATATACAAAGCTTTGCAAGGCTTTCTTTGGAGCAATAATTTATTATTCGACTAAAAGATGTATTGATTGATGGACGTGGAGGACCATGCCAAAGATTCAACATTACTACTGTCCAAGAGACCCTAAAAGAATATTAATCAATTTTCACAACCCAAGAATTCCCTACTTCATCTACTCCTTTCACCAATAACTAAATTGCAAAATGATGTATTTTGAAACAAATTTTAGTATCAAGCAATCATGCAAAATGATGACAACAAATGCATTTTTGATAGTTGAAACTCATGATTAAAAAATTTGTGCTAATTATATTTGCTAATATTTTGATTGGATCAAGTAAGTTGCATGCTTGGATGGTGGCATACTCTTTGTAGTGTTTATGTACATGTTATTAGGACTATTGAAAGGAAAATATAAAAATAGATATGCTATTATGGTGATAATTCGTACATGCATGCATTTAAAGTTTTGTTATTCATGACAACATGGTTTACTCTAAACTTCATAACTTTTCAAGGTCCATGATGCATTATAATAAAGAAATATTTGATGGAATTACAATTTTATTTACCTATAGGTTGGTTGAGATAAACACCATGAACAAGAATGTGCTATATATTTTTCAATACCCTTTGATTTGAAGTAACAACATATGTGTACTATCTAAATTAACTCTTTTTCATTTTTATTTTTTTTTGCATATCATTTTTACTCATTTTTATAGGTTTTCTTCATTTGTCTAGAAAATTCAATAGATACTTGTTCAATCATCTAGGTATTAAATCTATTCTATAATATATGTATGATTTTAAAATTATAATGTTAACAATTATAGTGATACATAACATAGGAAACCAAGCATGTGCCATCCCAAATAGTATTCCATATAAATCTTATACAATATATATATATATATATATATATATATATATATATATATATATATATATATATATATATATATATATATATATATATATTATTCATTTCCTAAATAACTTTTAGACCAAATAGATCATTTTAACTCAATGAGTTTAAAATATTTTAGTTTGTAATTGGCTGCATTCTATTGGAAAAAATCACTTCTATGTAATATTGCTTTTTAATCAGGGATACTGTTTAATTCAAAGATGTGCTTCAAAGTAGATTCTGTACAGAGTCCAAGTCAGATAAGTGGGATCCCAAGATTTCGTCCGGACGTACCTATCAACCGTCCGGACACTCATCAGTCAAGCAACATCCGTCCGGACGATGTGGTTATTCCGTCTGGACTCCCATCAGTGTCCAAAAGCTTCAAACTGTTCAAGGTTGCATCCGTTCGGACGTCTCAGCAACACGTCCTTACACCATTCAATGTTCGACAAGTAAAAGGATTTCCTTTGTAGAAACAGATATGAGAAGACAGCTGCAACTATCCGGACGATAGGTCTACATCGTCCGAAAGCTATCCTCGATGAGACAAAACGTGGAGAAGATTTGCAATCGTTCAGACGACAGATCTACACCGTCCGGATGCCAGTCCTTATTGTGGAAATTGCATGCAGTATAAGTACAACCATCCGGACGCAGGCCTATTCAGGAAAGAATATCAGCGCTTTAGGAAAGCTGGTTGCACAGTTGTCCATCCGAATGCTCTCAGCTACCGTCCGGACGCCGCTTAGAGAAAATCGTTCCAAAGTCAATTTAGGTCTTCTGTAGCCTATAAAAAGAGGCATCTAGGCATGTAATTTGTAAGAATTCGGTATTGAATTCCTTAGTGCTTAGAGAGTATAATTTATGAGTTATTGTGCTGAACAGTTTGCTTTCAAGCCGTTTCCATTATGCTGTTGTTGTGCCCATGTTAAAGTCTATCTTAGGGAGGATCCCTAAGGTAAAGGAATCCATTGAAGACCCCTTCAAGTAGGTGACTTGCTTGGGAGGCTTCACGTTGGGTTACATTTCAGAGTGTAAGATACAATCGCTGCATAAGGGTATGTGAGTGTTACTGTCTTGTTACTAGCTTTGTCTTCTGAATAGTAGATTTCCTGGGTTTGACTTCCCCAGAGTAGTTTTTCTCTTAATTAAGTTTCCACTTCATTCACAAAACATCTGTCTCATTTAAATTCTGCATTTTGATATTTGGTTACACATTGCACACACGGTTAAATTAAAAGTCTCTTATTTTTCAATTGGTATCAGAGCAGGCATACTCCGTTTAAAGGCTTTAATTCCTGAGTATGATCCTTATCGTTTTGTGACTTATATTTTTTGTTAACACGTTTTTATCATTAGTTTTTCTCAGTTATCTGAAGAGAATTTTGATATTGAGCTCGTTAAAGTTTTTGGTAAAATTGAGAAAAAATTCTAAAGTTTCTCATAAAAAGATCAAAAAGGTGAAGCAAGAGAAAGAGTCTTTGATTATTTAGTTATTTGAATCACATGTTTTGATTGACTCTTTGAAATCTGAGAATACCATGTTGCTTAATACTATTGATGCACTTGAGAATAAATTGAAAAAATTCTCTAGTAATAATTTGAAAAGCATGCTTTGTATTCATACAGATATTTCTAACAAGCCTGATTTAATTATTGATGATTTAAGTGCTTCTACTTCACATGCTTCTGATTTTGAATTAGATTCTATTGTTATTTAGCTTGTGATAGTAGACACTACTTGTTTGGATAATTCTGAAAAATTCTTGCTTAAATACTTGCGTGATGCAAAAGTCCAAGGAATCAGGAACACATGGTAAGTTTGTTCCTAATTGTCATAATTGTGGGAAGATTGGTTATATTAGACCAAATTGTTATTTGTTGAAACCCCACAGGCCTTGGATTAAGCTGGATGCTCAGAGGAAAGATAAAGTTGAAAATTCTTCCTCATCTAAATATGTCCCTCTGCATTGGAGACATATAAAAGGTAAGGGTAATATTATTTGTGAGAATGCTAACTTTAAATCTGTAGAGACTGTCAAAAAGCATTCAAATAATAGATGCCTGCCTATCTATCATTCACTGCGACATCACCGATGACATCCGACCCAAGTGTCCATAGCTCTAGACTCACAAGACGAAGGTTCATAGGAAGCTGCCAACAAAAGCTATATTAGGCACTCTACCTCCGACGGCACATTAGGCTCCACTGCATCAGCAACAGTTTGTTCTTGCCAATTAGTGTGGCAAACCAAAGAAGAACAAATCAAGGGGCTACAAGATAAAACCGCAAAAGCCCAATAGCAACCATAGCTATAAGGGGTTGTTGAGCCGGATGCAAGGTATGCTAAGGAGAATGGCGAACATGGACAAGACCCGCAAACCACATCCACGGGTCAAGCAGGTATGGGTCAAGAATGATAAGACCATTCACCCCTTGAGGGGGAATGGACTCACCTAGTTGGTGAGAGTATACATGCCTAAGCTTTGGTTCCTAATCCTATAGCATCATATTTAGTTGCATTGCATTATTCTCTACATGTCATATCTTTGTTTGCCTTCCAATTTAGGAACCATTGTTATTTGCCCCCTATTTCTCTTGTTGCTCTTGAGAAAATTTTGTAGGTACTATTTGTGGATGACAGAAAAAGCACGTCAGACGACTATTTTTTTGTATTAGTGATTTTGATCCCTTCTCTTTGAAGACGGGTTTGATCTTACCAATACTAGGTTTATGATTGTCTATTCACCTTTGTAGCATGTTTTTATTGGTTTTTTTTTTTAAAAAAAAAAAAAATGGTGGAGAAGATGCATAAATTTTATTGTTTCTTTTCTTGGCGTTTTAGATATTGCATATGTTTTTTCCTGATATCTCAGTTCATTGTGCATTAATAGACTATGCTTATATATGATTAAGATTTTATGCCTAATATCTACCAAGTTTTCTTGTGCATCTTAATGCTAGATAATTACTTTTCTCATGCGATGATTTTGTGCACTATCCAAGGCTCCCCTAAGGTACATTTTTTTCTCTCACTTTTTGCTTCTAAAAATTCTGATGAGAGAGATTTTTTTTGTAAGATGGTTAAATTGACCAACTCGCTAGTTGAACCTAGAACCTAAAAGTTCTAGCATTCTCTCTAGGTTGCAGCACCAAGTGATAAAAAGCATTCAAAAATTCAATAAGTATGGATAAATGAAAAGATCCACTACTTATTGTGCAATAAATCTGTTCTTGAACTTGTCCCTAAAGAAACAGTCAGTGACCAAATCATTACGAAAATAGACAGTCACTAAAGGACTTAGTAAAAGAAAAGTGTTGCATCTTAGGGAGAGTGTATCAGATGAAGGTTGCTAGGCCCTAGTAAAATAAGGTTTGACTTTTGACTGATCTATCATTAATTTTCTCTCTTGTTTAGAAAATTTAATTGCTTTAAGTCATATCAGTGAACTTCATACCTTATTGGGAAAGTCTTCACAAACACACGCATTGCATAAGTTGAGTAATTTATTTAAAGTTTCTATCTACAGGGAATTTTGTGCTAATTGAACTCTTAACTCTCAATAATATCTCTACATTTTTTTGAAATGTTATTTGACTGCTATATCAATTGAATATACATGCGTGTTCTAAAACTGACTTTAGGAAAAATAATTTTCCTGCAAATTTTTAGTGTGAAACGTCCAGACGGTCTCCTCTTGAGTCCGAACAGGTGCAGCTCATGTGACATGTCCGGAAGCACGCGGTTCTGCCGTATGCTTATGTGGCAACCCGCATCCAGATGGGTTAGTGATGCGTTCGGACGATTACCCTACAGGTTTAAGAATCGCTTTCTTCCCTAGCTGCCGCATCTATCTTACTTTTCTCTCATTTTTATCTTGAGATTGTTGTCCTTTTTGGTGCTTTTTCTCATGTTTTCTCACGAGTTCTTGGCTTATTTTGTCCTCATGTATTTTATCTCCTTTTCAGGTATTTTGCTTCATCTTTTGCATTTTTTTCTGTTTCATTTAATTGTTAATCTTTTTAATATTTTGGAATATATTTTGAGATAAATGTTGGATATTCTCAAGTATTTTCTCTGCTGTTGTGATTGGAATATTTGTTATATCTTTTATTTGGATTGTGTTGGGATATTATTTCATATATGTTTATTTTCGGAAGTCCATTTTACTGTCGTTATAATGCCAAAGTTTTTGGGACTCACAGGAACTAATTTCATTGGTGTTATTTTTTTGGGCAAAATGGTTGATTTTTTTTTTTTTTTTTTTTTTTTCTTTTTTGCAGAATCATGTCTACCAGCAGTTCACAACACAGAGTTCACCAAAGGATAGAGGAAGGTATTGTTGCTTCCAGAGCCAGAATAGGAAACTGGCCAGTTATTCCAGAAAGGAATGTTGTTAGGGCTAATGTTTTAGTAGCACCCCTTGACCAAGAGGGCTCAGTTTTTATATGCCATTATCAAGAGGTTGCCATTTTGCCTGTGCAAGCATATTCTCAATATTATGTTAGAGGCCCGAGATAGAATACTACAGGACTTCCATTCGCATGCTTGATCACGCAGATTATCCTTCTGTCTGGGATAGACATCTCTGGAGAGCCCAAGATGAAAATACAGGACCCCCTCATCAATCAGACCTTGATGAAGTCAAATGCCCAGCTGAGGCATGAAGGCCAAGATGAAGCTCCCCAGCCTCTTCCTATTCATGTTGAGATGCCTACTATAGCATCATCTTCACAGAATGCTCCTCCGCCTCCATAGTCTGATGCAGTTTTGGGTCAGATTCTAGCTTCTCTAAAGTCACTTCAAGGAGGTATGAGTTTGATGCAGCGGGTGGTTCACTTTATTAACCTCTGTGTGGGGCAATGCCAGTTGGGTATTTAAAGTGTTTCCAGCACCATCATCCAGCTCGTGATGACGACGATCATCCAACCCTTGTTGAGGAGGATTGATTATTTTGTTTGGTGTTTTGTTTGGCTTATCTTGAAACATTTTTTTATTCTGTTTTGGATTATTGTAATATTTTTATAACTCTGGATTAATTTACTCTGTTTACCCTTGTCTTGCTTAGACATTAAGGGGGACTAATTTTATTGTTGGTGTTCATATGCTCTATTTTACTCTTTGTCATTTTGAAACAAAAAGGGGAAGTATTTTTTTATTTGGACCGGGATTGTATTTTTAAACCGGTCAAGTGATTTTTGTCCTAGAATGGCCAAAAGGAGAGTTTGCTAGTTTGTAATTGGCTGTATTCTATTGGACAAAATCACTTCTATATAATGTTGCTTTTTAATCAGGGATACCATTTAATTCAGAGTCTTCTATTCAGAGATGTGTTTCAAAGTGGATTTTGCACAGATTCCAAGTCAGAGAATTCGAATCCCAAGATTTCTTCCGGACGTCCTTGTCAACTGTCTGGACGCTTATCAGTCAAGCAACATCTGTCCAGATGACCTTGTTATTCCGTCCGTACTCCCATCAAAGTCCAGAAGCTTCGAACTGTTCAAGGTTGCATCCGTTCGGACGTCTCAGCAACACGTCTAGACACCATTCAATGTTCGACAAGCAAAAGGATTTCCTTTTCAGACACAGATATGGGAAGACAGCTGCAACCGTCCAAACGACAAGTCTACACTGTCCGGACGCTATCCTTGATGAGGCAAGACGTGGAGAAGATTTGCAACCGTTCGGACGACAGGTCTACACCGTCCGAATGCTAGTCTCCTTATTATGGAAATTGCGTGTAGCAGAAGTGCAACCATCTGGACGCTAGGGCAACACCGTCAAGATGCAGCCTTATTCAGGAAAGAATATCAGCACTTTAGGAAAGCCGGTTGCACGGTTGTCCATCCGAATGCTCTCAGCTACCGTCCGGACCCTGCCTAGAGAAAATCGTTCCAAACTCAATTTAGGTCTTCTGTAGCCTATAAATAGAGGCATCTAGGCATGTAATTTGTAAGAATTCAGTGTTGAATTCCTTAGTGCTTAAAGAGTATAATTTAGGAGTTATTGTGCTGAACAGTTTGCTCTCAAGCCGTTGCTATTATGCTGTTGTTGTGCTCGTGTTAAAATCTATCTTAGGGAGGAGCCTAAGGTGTAAAGGAATCCATTGAAGACCCCTTCAAGTAGGTGACTTGGTTGGGAGGCTTTACGTTGGGTTATATGTCAGAGTGCAAGATATGATCGCTGCATAAGGGTATGTGAGTGTTACTGTCTTGTTATTAGCTTTGTCTTCTGAATTGTAGATTTCTTGGGTTTGACTTCCCCAGAGTTGTTTTTCTCTTAATTAAGTTTCCACTTCGTTGACAAAGCATCTGTCTCATTTAAATTCTGCATTTTAATATTTTGTTACACGTTGCACACACACGATTAAATTAGAAGTCTCTTTCTTTTTCAAAATACTTTTCACACATATTTTACACTAGTTGATGTGACATGTTTTAGGTCATTTTTAGGAAAAATTGCATCATTGGTCCAGATGTGGTCTTTTGTTTACCAAAATATATCAATAATAATAATTACCACTGGCAATAGTACGAATTCTTGTAGAATATGGCTATATTAAGGGTATTTAAGGACTGCGTAGGTGTTGCTATCAAGTTTTTTTAAGATTAAATATAACTTAATTAAAAAGATGTTTGATTTGATTTTTCTAAAAATAAATATAAAAGCAAAAAGACATAAATGTAAAGAAAAGAGTGATGAGATAAAGAATAGGAGATTGATTTTACCACTCACCGCATAACAATAGTCAATCATAAATTAACAAGGGAAATTCATACTATGCATGATATAGGGCTTGTCTCACTCAAATAGTCAAGAAATTACCTCTAAAGAATAAGTATGATCTATTTTCAGTTGGCACGGACCGTCCACCTAACCACTAAGATACGGTACGACCCGTCTTCCACTCTTCCCTAGGCATGGATTACCTACGTCTTTAATAGGATACACACAATCAATGGAAAAGTATAACCCATCTTCGGTTGGTACGAATTGTCTACCTAAACTACATTAAACTAGGGTGTAATACTACAATCCGTCTTCCCTAGGTATGGCCTATCTAACCCTCTTGATCATATGTCAATTAAAATCATTGTATAACAATCATGCACATAATCACAAAAAATATGAAGGATTGAGTTCAATCAATATAAAAGATTTTCTAAGACAAGATAATAAATTCATAATGATTGAATATAAACATTAAGATCAATTTTCACAGTTATACAACCATCATGCATATAGAAAATACCAAATTAAAATACAATCAAATCATTGTTACTTGGAAAGGGCTACATCAATACCTTTGTAAGAATTTAGCTGCTCATCGTGATGTTTGGATGACCTCTTGCCATGTTCTTCTAGCCCCCAAGAAGAATTTACTGTCTAAAACTAAGCACAAGCACAAGCACAAGCACACCTTCTCTTAAAGCTTAGAGCTCTATTTATAAAGACTAGGAAAGGCTTAGAAGCTCTTGGAACTCTAGAAAAATCGTCTCTTGAGTCTTCCCGTCTAAGTAGGAGATTGAAACTTCAATCCAAGTAGGAAAAGGATTCCAAATTCGTCCAGAATTGTGGTCTTTTATTACAAGGCAATTTTGGCATAGTAAACGTCAGAATTAGGAAAAATATATTTCTAACATATTTGTTTCATTTTTTATTAGCTTTCCAACGCCACCAATCGTATTGCAATTCAATATCTGACCCAAAAGTTATGATTAAAATACTGAGACATATGCAGAATCCAAATTTGTACCTAATCTGATTTTGACTCTTAGTGGAGAAATTCTGATTTAATCCTTCACTTGATTTGATTAAACTTAACCACATCATATAAGTCTTATATTATGATTGGTTAAGCTTAAACATATCTTCTAGGTCTTCTCAAAGTGTGTTTTAAGCTCAAAATCAATGGAATTAATTGCATCTTTATTTAAAGAGTAATGATTCAATGCCACCCAAAGATACAACTTTTTACCACATTGCTTATGTGGCAAGGTGGTTCCCTACTACTTTTTGAGTTTTTTTTTTTTTTTTTTTTTAAAAATAAATTAATGTGGTGAAAAGTTGTATATTTAGGTGGTAGTGAATCATTACTCTTATTTAAAACCTGAAAACATTAAAACAACACAAAATCAAATAAATAACAATGTTAAGGAATTAACATATATAAGTTAAAGGGCTTGAATGTGTAACATTCAACACTTATAAGGTCCTTGTTCTTGGCTTAAATTACAAATCGTTCATCGTAATATCAAAATTAATTCAGAGATCCCTATCGTTAGCCTAATTAACAAATCGCTCAATCGAGTCAAATTCCGTTAAAATTTTAACAAATTCTATTAGGCGCCACGTCAGCGCCAGCGCCAATAAGATGGCGGTACGTATCGATCTTAATAAAACAATAAAAAATTATTAAATATATAAATATATCTACAGATGGGTTGGGCCACCCTTAGGGGCCAAGGAAAGCTCGGAGGCCACCCTAAAGGGACCTAAGAGTCGTGTGCTGCTACCCCCGCCCTTGAGAGTCGCCGCACGCCACCCTTAGATGCCTTTGGGGGTGGTTGCCCCACCTCTTCTTTCTTTTCAAATTTTTTTTTTTAAATAATTTGTTAAGTTTTATATATTCATATATTTAATATTTTTTTATTAAGATCGACACATGTCGCCATCTTATTAGCGCTGACGTGATGCCTAACTGAATTTGTCAAAAATTTTAATAGAATTTAACTCGATAGAGCGATTTGTAAATTAGATCAATTATAAGAATGTTTAAATTAATTTTGATACCACGACAATTTAAAAAATATATGAAAATAAAAAGTTACTTCAAATATGATAACATTAATCGATATAAACTGAATTTGACAGATGAGTTTGAATGGAACATAAATTAAAAAAGAATCCGAACAAATAAAGACTACAAACCATTCCATTCATCATGTCCCATGTCAATACTCGGGGGCAGGTAGGTCCTCGTCATCGGGTGGAGCCAAAACCCAATCCCCATTTTCATCACGCACCAGCCCTTTGTTCTTCTCCACCCACCAAGAGCCTGGTATCAGGCACTCATCCTTGAGAAACTCCGAAGATTTGTTCACCAAAGCCAAGCTCCTCTTCACCTTCACCTCAAAATCCCCCTTCCTCCCATTCCATCCAGCCACCACATGCAACATGGCCTGCAAATTATGCCAGTCACTCGGATTCTTCGAGTCCTTCAAGCTCGGCTACTTCCTTGTATCTATCACCAGCTCAATCCCCGTGTCCACATACCCCATCAACCGCCCTGGATAGTGCGGGATTAGATCAATGGTGTTCTTCACATGCAAAACCTTCAGATTTGTATACTTGTTGAACCTCTCATTGAATGATTTATTCCCAACTCGTGGGCCCCCAAAAACAATAGCTGAAACTGGAATATCGGAAACACCATTCTCCACCAAATCGAAAGCGCTCAAGACCGCTAAGCTTGCGCCAAGGCTGTGCCCCGTTAATGTCACGCTTACCTTTTCATCTTTGTATTGCTGTGTCAACTCCTTGATCTTTGTTAAAAGCTGTGTTCTGGCACTTGTTTTTGTGAAGGGTGACTTTGGGTCGTCTGAGATGTAAATAGTAAGCCAACCCCTCATAACTTTCGGCACCTTTTCTTTTTTTCTTCGATGAATGAGCTTTTCCCTTAACAACTGAAACAAATACACAGAGAACAGCTTAACAGCTGAACAACAAAGAACTTTTGGCACCTTTTCATTATCACCATCATCGTCAAATTCATCCGGCGCATTTGGACGCATCAATGGCTTTGCAGACGCATGGTCAGCACCTAACACATCAATCCACTCGTAGCTCCTTGTTGTGCCGCGCCATGCGACATATATTTCACGTCGGCCCAGGGCGCTGCTGACCTCGTCCGTGGTGACAGCGATATAGCCAATCCAGTTGGACTCACGGTCCCAGGACTCGCGGGACTGCGAGTAGAGAAGAAAGGCTTTGGCCTCGCTGACTTTGGCGGTGGCGTAGAGGAAGGAGACGACTTGGTAGTCGGAGGCGGCGTCGAACATGAGCTTGTGGAAGAAGGAGGGCTTGCCGTAGCGGCTGGAGCCACAGTACTTGGAGTTCTGGTCATTGTTGAAGGCGTCGTAGGTGGTCTGGCAGAGGTCGCCACAGCGGAGGATGAGTTTGCGGAGGGAGAGGTCGAGGGGGTCTAAAAGGCCTTCCCAGTTATTGCTGCCAAGGAGTTGAGGCCATGTTGGTTCAGCTGCTTGGGTTGTTCCGTTCATGGCCGGTCACAGTGGGAGGAGGCCAGGGGAAGATTTGTGTGATGAAGAAGCTAGTTATATATATAAAGAAGGATTAATTTGTGCATGTGTTTTGTTGGATTAATTATATATATAAAGATGGTTATCTCTAAAAAAAAAATAAAAAAAATAATATAAAGAAGGTTCTGTGCGGGTTGAAGAAGTCAATGTTATCATTTATTGTCTTTTTTTTCCTTTCATTTTCCTATTTATTGTCATTGTCATTGTCGGTTTATTATTATTGTCGTTCTATTTGGTGCGTTAGGTATACACGGAAATGCAAAGTAACGGGGTATTTTAAAATGAAGAGGGAATCTAGGGGCATATATATTATCGTAATGATATTTCTAACACAGATTTATACCGGATGTGGGACCTGTCTTAAATATATGATTTTTACACCAACATAAAGCTAATGATATTTGCACACATATTATATATATATATATATATATATATATATTATACACATTTACTTTTATACTCCGTTTGTTTCGACGTAAAATAATTTCCGTCGTATAATTATTTTAACGAAATTATTTTCAGAAAAAATGATTTTCTCGAAAATATTTTTCGGCGTTTGGTTCGCACGAAAAAATTATGAAATGCAAAAATCAAAGTTTGGCAAATGTCGCTAGAATCCGACAACGTCTAATCGATGTTGCCGATTCCGGAGACAAAGCTTGTTCGGATCTGGCCAAAATGGCCGGATTCATGCCGGAGTCTTCCGGATCCGGCCGGATCAGGTCAAATCCGGCCGGATCCCGGGCATTTTGGCCAGATCAAGCCGAATCCGGTCATACTCGGCCGGATCCTGGCCGTTTTGGCAAGATCCGGCCGGATCCCAACTGTTTTGGCAAGATCTGGCTGCATCAATAGCCAGATCTGGCCGGAATCCGGCAATATTCCGGTCGGAATTTGGTCCGCCGGTGGCCGGATTCTGGCGCCGGCAGAATTCCAGTGGCCTGATTCCGGCGTTGGCTGGATTCCGGCGATCGGATGTTGTCGGACTCCGGCGCCGACTGGATTCCGACGACCTACAATTGCTAAATTCTGACAATCGGATATCAAACATGCGTGTAAGGACGAAGAGCTTAATTTCGGAAAACGATTTACGGTTTTAAAAATCGTAAATCGTTTTCCGAAAATTAAAAAAGCTTTTACTGTCAAATCGAAAATGATTTTCGTTGATCATTATTTTCGTCCCAACCAAACACCGAAAAATATCGAAATAATTTTCTAAAAATCATTTTACACGGAGCATCAGTGTAAAATCCATATGTCGGGAACTTATACATGTTAAATGAGTTTTAATTACAACCAAATGTAAATATTGTACAGTATGGACACAAATAGCCATTATTCAAAAAAATTGAAATTTATTAGTGCAACTTGGATACAAGTCAAATCCTAACCCAGGCAGCTAGGTGCGTGGGTGCAAGTTGCCATATCTGTGATACTTCGTACGATACAGATTCATGTCACTATATATTAAATTGATTTGGACCATATAAGCCAATTACAATGCATTTAAACGGGAAAATAATTGCATACAACCCAAAACCATTCAAATTAACTTATATAAATATAATAATAATAAAAAAATCAAATTCAAATGGAATCTTCTTCAACATTGCAAAAACCCAAAATTAAACAATACTTATTTATTTTTTAATTATCAAACCTTTCAAGTTTGGAGGGTCTGAGTCTGACTGGTTCAGGGCTTTTGGACATTTTATGAAAATTTAAATTATTTCGTCTCAAGTCTTGTCTCGGCCAACGATGCAATTGAAAGATTTTCGCCTCTTAAAACTATGTTAAAACAAAAAGCTCAACAAAAAAACTCATAGAACTTCTAAATCAGGTAACGAAAAAAGTTGCAAAAAATAAATTTAATTCTAAATTTGGTCTATATGACTTGAAATTCCTTTTAGTTTGTGTTCCTTTCTAATTCAAAAAAAATAAAAAATAAAAAATCAGTAACTTCGTGAGAACAAAATGTTTTGGACCAAATGAGAAAAGTTCGTAGTACAATGCCCAATCCATTAACACAGTTATTCAGAGTAAGCTTTTTGATGTGTAAATTTATTTAACTCGCAAGCGCACGAATCGTATGTAGCATAGTGTGTGCAAGTGCGAGGTCGAACCGCAAGGAGGTGTGTGTAAAGAAGAAAAATCAATTTTATTTAAATTAACTTAATTTTAACCTAGAGCCAAAGATTTGGAATTTTTTTTGTCAAACAAAATAACAAACGAAAATAAAACTGAACAAGAACAATTTATAAAGAAAGATACTAAGGTATCGAAATTCGCAAATCAAATCAAACACCCTACACTTGTATTTTATTCATAAATTCAATTCAATAAGCTTGATATTCAAATTCTTGAGTAACAAATTAAAGCATGAAAATATTTGAAGAATTCAACTCAACAAATCACAACGATTATCCCTTTTTAATTGAAATCATCTATTGTATCCGGAAATCACAATTAATACCAAAATCTCAAATAAATCAATCGATGTATCCATCGATTGAATTACAACAAACATCAAATAAAAAATTCATCAATCTAAAGAATACAATTCAATAAATTGACATGGAATTTGAAAATACATAAGAACATTAAATCTATGAATATCATGACAAGAGCATAGGTGTTATATTGATAAGGTTTCATCCTCAACCTTAATTAAGGATTTTAGCCTCTCATGACTAAAAACACCAAAACTCTTGAAATGAAATCATGAAATAATAAAAGGGAAGAAGAAAAAAAGAAAAACAGAAATTTAATAAAAATAAAAAGAAAACAATAAATTGAAACAATGGGAAAGAAAGGAAGAACGGAGATGAAATAACAATAAATAAAAGATAAGTAATAAATAAAAAAAAAAGAAGGAAAAGAATGATGAGTGCCAAATATTGTCTATTTGGACCCCTTGATTTACATAAGTTAGACATTTAGCCTTGTTTTTTTCTGATGCTTTGGTTAGTTTTTGCGTTTTTATGTTTTGTAGGTTAATAAGTGAGGAATGACAAAATTCATGTGGAATTGCTTGGAAAATTTGGAAGTTCTGAAGAACTCGATCGATCGATCGAACTTAAAAGTCGATCGATCGAATTTTGCTTGAAGTCGATCGATCGAAATTTCCTAGAACTTACTTTTGCAGAAGCGTGCCAGAACACCCAATCAGGAGCTTCTCCATGACAAAAAGCAATTCTCCCTCTGATTTTCGCAGCAGAACAAGCTGGTTGCATGACCTTGGTTGTCTCTAGCAAGAAAGGAACCCTAGAGGGGGTTAGAGGAGTCATTTTACATGGGTTTCTAGCCCTGATTTCCCTCTATAAAAGCCATAGCCATACCTCCTTGTTGAGAGAGTTCAGAGAATAGTAGATAGGTTTAATTTCGTGCATTTTGTAGTGTATTCCAGTAGCTTTTGTTCTTAGACACTTTCTTTTTGTAAAGCTTTCCTTTTATTTCCATGGTTGTTCTTCATTTTCTTGTGGTGTTCTTAGTCATGGAAGGCTAGTAACCTCAACTAAGGTTGAGGATGAAACCTTCCCATTGATGACACTCACACTCTTGTTATAATACTTGCACATTTGATGATATATCATATTTGTTATTTAAGTTCCATTCATTTAAATGCTTTATCTTTTGCAATGAATGTGGTTGTTGGTAGATATAAGATATTTAATGTGTTTCAACCGATGGATACATTGTTTTATCGGTTTGAATGATGATATCCATTGTGATTTTTCATTGAATGGATACATTGGATGATTTGATTTCAAATGGGTACTCTTTGTGATTTATCTTTGAGTTGGATTCATTTAATGGTTCTAGAGTATGTGGTTGAGAAACTTGAATGACACCCTAAGCTTAAAGGTCTTTGGGTGTTCAAGTAGAAACTAAGAAGTGTGAGTTGTTGGATTTGGTTTGGTGGATTCCTTAGCCTTAGTTCTTTTTAATTTGCACATTTCATTTCATCTCTTTTAGCTTTTACTCTTGAATCAATCCTCAAACCTTTGGAACTAGGTTAAAATGAAGTTGATTAAACAAGACACCAATATTTAACTATTTCCCTGTGGATTCGACCTCACACTTGCACACACTATATTGCAAACGATTCGTGCGCTTACGAGTACTCATTAAAACACACATCAAAGAACAACTGAAAATTGAATAACTTTAAATTAAAGCGATAAATTAAATAACAAGGAAATAAAGAAGAATGAAAAATTTAAATTAAAAGAACTAAAAACAAAGTAACTTACAAAAGAAAAGAGCTAAGACAAGTGCTATGAAGAGAAAAATTGATGCTCTAGTGGTGCCTAGCATGGGGTATTTATTGCAGAAGATTAGGTTAAACCAAACTTTTACAAAATGGCACCTCTACCCCTCTAAACCCTAATAGGAGAAAAGAACGCTAGAGTTTAGGGCCATATTTTCAAAATGGCACCTCTACCCCTCAAAAACCCTAATAAGAGAAAAGAATGCTAGGGTTTGGAGTGTCTGCAGCTGCCAGGAGCAAGGAAATTTGTGTTCTTATATTGCGAAGTACTTATGATGTAGCAAACATTCGCATTAGGAAATTTCTATTTCACAATGATTTGTAGCATTTTGAATTAGCTTTCCAACGCCACTAATTTCACATTAATCCAATGCTTGAGTTGAAAGTTATGGCCCAAATACTATGACTTGTGTAGAACTTGAAATTTAATTCAATCCGATTTTAACTTCCAAAATTTGAATTTTTCACCTTAAAACTATTGTTTTCTCTCCATGATCTGCGAAATACCAAAATACAAAAACGAACAAAAAGCATTAAAAAATAACAAAGCTAAAGGTTTAATAAATGTGAATTAAGAGGTCCAAATATATAATATTTAGCACTCATCAAATACCCCCAAACTTACATTTTGCTAGTCCCTTAGCAAAACAAAATGAAAAATCAAATCAAATCAAGAAACATAAATCCACTTTCGTGGGAGAGACGATTGTATTTAGCGTTTGCAACAAGCTTTTTAAAACCCTAGGACTCCCTAGAGGACAAGTACAGGCTCGTGAGGGTTTGCCAGAAATGATACCCACAAACATTTTAAAGCACTATGTTGTTGTTAAAACAAAAACTTCCATACAAACAGATGGTTCTTATATCATGAGTAGGCTTAACAAGGTGAACATCACAATCACATTAGACATCATAAATCATTTAACTCATAGCTGGGAAATTGAGACAACACATGCTCCAATAAGTGCAAAGTGAGATTTAACATAGACTCATGAGGTTTCAATTTTTCTCAAAGTTTATCTACCCCAAAATTTATAGGAATTTTATCAGATGAAAACAACTAAGGCTTAAATTAAAATGTGAATTTTTTTGTTTTTGTTTTTATGTGCAGGCTGTGCAATGCTTGACTCCATTAAGCTTTCTAATTGACCTATATAGCAAGTGTTGGGCCAGTGACTCCCTAACTAGATGGTTTTAAGGCACTGGATGTAGAAACATCCCTAAGGGCTTAATTACTCAAGTCAAGAGGCCCGGTTACTCAATGAGAACTCAAACTGATGAATTTTTTTTTATTTCTTTTTTTTTTATTTATTTAAATAGCCAACGTTTCATCAACAAATCATCCTACAAATCTTATGATACACATTCCTTAATTCAAATTTCATACCCCAAAGAATCAATGCAAATGTGCTTATGAATTTCAATTAAAATAAGTGATGTCTCTCTAATCCAGCAGATGAGTCAACATATTCAGATTTCTAATGATATGCAAACCATAGTAAGATGTATTCACGCTCAATCAACAACATAGCAATTTTTTTTTTTTAATTTGTCACACAAAAGCAATAAAAATAACAAAAATAGCATCCAGAAATGTCTAACCCATCTCCAAACTAAAATGACACATTGTCCCCAATGTGTCTAAAAATACAATACCGAATGGGCGATGTAAGTCGGGTGTCCGTAGAAGAACTCTCCCCAAATCTTGAATGGCAGATACTGCTCCTGAAAGACAAAACAAAACAAACAAACAAGATCAAGTGATAAGTAAAAGAATGAGTGTTTTCTCCCACAAGCGCTAAGTTTTCAATCTTCAGCCAGACTTCACACAAAAGACGACAATCACTCCGAGTAACCAGAATCTTCCAACAGGGCCGTCTCATACACTCATTCCACACTAAGTACTCTACCATTGGATCAATGAATGGGCGTGAAAAATAAGACTTCCTCGTGCCAGCATGCACTTTGCGGTAGTCTATCCATGCTCTCCATCCTGACTGAATACGAGTTGGCACAAACTCGTCGTCCTTGTTCTTTACTATTGTCCAACCAGCCCGCTTAGGCACATCATGAATCGGGCTCACCCACTTGCTATCATCAATAGTCCAGTCGTTAGCTTCCTTGTGCTCTCTTAAAACATCTAGCAATTTTTCCTCTGGACCATCAAGCAAATCCAAAGCTCTACTCACTGGTAAAACATCTTCTGGACCTAGGAACTTATACTTAAGAATGTCTTGTAGAGGTGTAAGTTCCTTCTTGGGAGGCTCAGGTATTGCTGCCTCCTCATTCTCACTACTCACCAGAGGAGCAGACTCCAAAATGGCATCAGCTTGCTCAAGTAACTTGTCCAAATCCAAATCTTCTCAAAATTGAGCAAAGCATGCCTCTAAGAGGTCCTCAGTGTTTGATTGATCTATGTTCTCCTCATTCTTACTGCTCACCAGAGGAGTAGACTCCAAAAGGGCATCAGCTTGCCCAAGTAACTTATCTAAATTCAAATCCTCTCCAAATTGAGCAAGACATGCTTCCAGGGGGTCCTTAATGCTTGATTCATCTACAGTGTCCTCCTTGATCTCCTCAATCAAACATACACTTTCAACCTCATCATACTTTAACAGTTGATTGCTGATATCAAAGATATTCAGCTCCATTGTCATGTTACCAAAAGAGATCTTCATTACCCCTGTCTTACAATTAACCAAGGCATTAGCCGTAGCTAATAATGGTCACCCTAAAATTATCGGTATCTGAATCCCAACATTTTGAACCGGCTTTGTGTCAACCACAACAAAATCCATGGGAAAATAAAACTTGTCCACTTTTACCAAACATCCTCAATGATTCCTCGTGGTCTTTTCACCGACTTGTCAGCCAATTGAATTGTCATGGATGTTGGCTTCAATTCTCCTAACCCCAATTGCAGATAAACCGAATAGGGTAAGAGATTTACACTTGCTCCAAGATCTAATAAAGCCCCCTCGATTCGGCTGAGTCCTATCATGCAAGAGATAGTAGGACACCCAGGGTCCTTGTACTTTAATGGCATCTTGCATTGAAGGATTGAGCTAACCTTCTTGGTCAGACAAACTCTTTTCGGGACATTGGTTTTCCTCTTAACTTTAATCAAGTCCTTCAAGAACTTGGCATAAGATGGCACTTGCTAGATGGCATCCAAAAATGGGATATTAATTTGAACTTGCTTGAACACCTCAAGAATATCCTCAAACTTCCCTCCCTTCTTAGGCGCTAGTAATCTGTCTGGGTATGGCACCTTAGGCACAAATGACCTAGGAGGATCATCAACGATGGGTGTGGCTTTAGATGGCTCCTCTTCTTTCTCCTCATTGTTGCCACTATCTTGCCCATGAGGCTTAGCAAGGTTCTCTTCATGAAGAATCACTTGGTTGTCCACTTGTCTCTCAGACCTCAGTGTGACAATAGCATGTACATGCTCCTGCTTGTGCGCATAAGAACTTTCACCAGTACATTGTAACTTCGGATTGGGCACGGGTTGGCTAGGAAGCTTTCCCTTCTCTCTCTCACCCAAGTGATTTGGGATTTGACCAATTTGAACCTCTATCTTGGCAATCGCTTGGGCGTTCACCATGGTGGCATTCTTCACTTCACTAATAGCTTGGTTTGTAAACTGCATGAATGCCTTAAGAGAGACCTCTAATGTGGATTGTGAAGAAGAGGCTAGGGCTTCAGTAGCTTGACGACCCTGAACCAATTGATGGAATCCAGGGGGGTATTGATTATGGGTTTGATGAGAGGACCCCCTTGATTCATTGGTTGGTTCTGCCTCCACGAAAAATTAGGATGGTTTCGCCACCCAGGATTGTAAGTCTCAGAGAATGGTCCATTGGAATGCTTCCTAAAGTCATTGAAAGCATTGACTTGTTCCAATGATGTCTCGACAAAGGTTGGCAAAGAAGGACAAGTCTGTGTCGAGTAAATGGGACTGGCACAGATGGAATAGCTTTGATGAATTTTCCAATGACTAGCGCATCGACCTTCGTAGAGAGGGCATCTAATTTCATCTTTAGCTCCATATCTTCCTTCACCTCATAGATGCCTCCCTTCTTTTGGATGCGAGCAGATTTGTCCTGATAGCTCGAAAAATCCCACTGCTGGGAGTTGTCTGACAACTGATCTAAGGTCTGATATGCTTCTTCTCCAGTCAAATTCAGAAATGCACCTCCATTCATTAACTCAATCATGCTGCGGCTGGATTGAGTCAATCCTTGGTAAAATGTAACGCTCCGCTTTTACAAAAAGCGTAAGTGAATTTTTTTGAATTTTCACGTGACATTACTAACTTATTAGAGTTAATTATTGGCAACAGATTATATATAAATATAATACAGACTTGAGAATTAAATGACACTTCAGAGCTTCTACTGAAATACCTCAAAATAGATATAGTAAGCGAGTTAGTATAATTATACAAAGCAGTAGTAGTCATGCCTCATAGGGCAAGATAGTCATACAAGCCAAAATATCTACATAACAGTAGAATTATAAATATTGTCTGGAGCTATGCTAATGAACTACAACAGGGTAGTTCCCAAAAAAGAAAGGCAGTCTAGCCTCACAAAACCAGTATCAGGAACCATCTAAGTGTCTGTATAGTCCTGATATTCTTCTTCTTCATAACCTGAATTATGACACAATACAGGGAGAAGACAACAACATAAAATACTAAAATGAGTCCACTGTTTCCCATAGTAATATGAGTGCCGATTTATTTAATAAATGCAACATAATGCAATAGCCTTATAATCACATGTATATGCAAAATATAATCTATGATTGCGAATCATAGACATAAAATGAACATAAACATAATCATAAAGCAATGACAGTTTTAAGTGCAGAGTTTTAGGTGTTTCCCCTTTTTCCACTCCTCTGTTGGCCTTGGCATGGTTAGCGTGTTATTTGAAGCCTTGGCTTCCTCACTTTAACTTTTAATTATAATCTTTGGGAGCCTTGGCTCCTGGAAACCTTGGTTTCCCTGGTGACCTTGGTACACCAGTTTTTGTATTTATTATTCTCTTTTTGGGTACTTTCTCATTCACTGAGAACATTGAAACTCAAGTGAAGCCTCATGTACTCACTGTGGATCTTGATCCAACAGCTTGTTATTAAACAAATTATTAAAAATAATAAAATATGTAAAATCACATGCGCAAACAAGTAAATAAGCAGTAAACATAATATTATAGGAAAAGTCAACCAGCTTCATCCTCAGTAAGTATAGAGATACTTACTAGTTCTGCTCCAAAGGTTACATTCAGAAACTACATAATCGTAATCATGTGATAGTATTAGATTAGCGAAAGGCATTACTAATGCTTTACCTATTTATTAGAGGTTATTCCTCCATTACAATGGCTACAGATTTAGATATAATAAATATAACCTTATACTCCTTTTATTTCGATTTAGTTTTGTTTTACACCATATCTCTACATTAATACTATAATAGTGCTACTAGAATTATTCTTTCTTCCAACAATATATTTCCTTAAAGAGAACACTTTCTTGAACATATATATATTTTTACTTATAGCACATAGTGGTCCTTTAAGTTTAAAACAAGAATACACATCTACATAACATACATACCCTCATTTATAAACACACCCTTTTCTTTCAACTAGCTCACTTCTTCATTCCCAAAGAGCAAACTTACCTAATTTACACTTAAAACACACAAATTTATTTCTTTCTCTTCTTCCATGTCATGCACACACACACACACACACACACTTAATTTAAGCACACATTCATTTCATACAGAAAATTCCAACACATATTTACCTTCACTAGAATATATATATATCACATGCAACTACCTTTTCCACAATACACATATATATACATAATATAGGTTAGCAAACACACACACACACACACATATATATAAGCACATAATCTTTACTTCATCAATGGGAAATAAGTCACTACAAAAGGGACCACTTATTCTCTTAGAAGTTTAAGGGAAAAGATACTCACCGAGGTTATTTTAAAGTGACTTAAATGAGGATGAGAGTTGCTTTCTCCAAACTAGAAAATTCTACAATGGAAATTCTAATTTTTGGGTGTAAAACAGAGACAAGTTATGCTCCAAATTCCAACTGGTTTTGTGATGGATTGAAGGTAATTTGAGACTTAAATCTTGCTTGCTAGGTGCTGGAAAGTAAGGTGAAACAATGCAATTTTCATGCGAAAAGTTGCTACACTAGAACAGGGAAGAATGTCGCATGTACGTGAGAGGGAGTTTGAGCTGAAATCTTGGTTTTTCTTCATGGAATTCAATCACCCATGCATCCTATATATAGTAATCTTGAATGGCTGAGATTGAACCAGCAAGAAGACACTTCAATGGCCGGATTTGAGCCAAATAATCCTCCAAATCCGCAGCCCAAATCTCCCATATCTTCTAGAATAGGATTTTCATATCTTAAGTAATAATTACTAGATATATTATGAAAATATAGTTGATATTGAACTAAATTGGGCTAACTAGACTAACTAGAAGAGGATATGGTCGTCTGGAACTGAGAACACGGTGTGGGTCCAAGAATCAAAGGTTGAAAATCACTCATTGTTGTTTACACGTAAACTGCGTCGCACTGGATAATGACGTCGCTCGATCGACTTCGACCCAGAATCGCTCGATCGACCATAAAGTCGCTTGATCGATTCTATATACCTACAAATTTTAAGTCGCTTGATCGATTCTAATATCCGATCGATCGACTTCGCGTCCAAAGTCGCTCGATCGACTTTGGTTAGTAATTTCTTTACTAATCTGATTTCTCTACTTATATACAATTCTATTTAAACTAAACATAATAATAATTAAGCTTTATACTTATGCATGCATATGCACATATTTTTATTCATGCATTATCATCCTAAGCGTAGTATTTCCCCGGGTATTACATAAAAGAACTGCACGAGTCTCCATTTCTCGTATCCATGTGGAGGGCACTTGATCAACATATCTTTAAACGTTTCCCAACTTTCAAAAAATTTCTCATCCTTCTCCTGTGAAAAAGAGCTTATTTCCTTTCTACATTCGTTCACCTTGGCTTTGGGAAAAATTTGATGTAAAACTTGGTGAGCAAGTTATCCCAAGATGTGATAGAACTAGGCATGTTTGAATCCAGCCATGCCTTGGCTCTATCATGAAGTGAGAATGGAAAAAGTCTAAGATGCACAGACTCAGAAAAGTTTTGAAATTTGAAAGTAGCATAGATATCTTTGAACTTTTTCACATGGCTGTAAGGATTTTCGAGGTCCAAGCCATGGAATGAGGGCAAGAGTTGGATGACATGCTGTTTCAGATCGAAGTGGGTGGCATTAGTGGGTGGCAAAACTATACATGACACAGAGTTTGTCGCAACGAGTGTGAATCAATCCCTGAGTGATCTAGTGTAGTCCACATTTTTCGCTCTTGGCTGCTTAGGCTGCTCCCCATTTACATTGGGATTTCCTGCCATGTTGCCTCCCATCTCAGAAGTTGTTCTCCGCTCAACAGGTGTTTTGTGCTTTTTCCTAAACACCCTATCTATATCGGGGTCTAAGGGTAACAATTCTAAGTTCAAGGATCTCCAACCAAGTATACACAGAATTCCAAACAAAAATTAACCACAAAACAAACAAGATAGAAAAAAAAAATAAGAAAAGGAAAAAATAAAAAATAAAAAATAAACAAGATAGAGAAAAGAAATTTCAAGTAAGGTAAACAAAATTCTCCAAGGTGCAATCTTGGTTAGTTCCCAAGAAGGTGAGGGGGGTCACACCGGACACACTAAAATCCCAAGACCTTCCTTGTCAGAATTTACCTTGACTTTGCCCCTTAGACATATAGCTCCATAGACCCACACTAGCAAAGTCTTCTCTTTTCTCTTATTATTTTTTATTCTTTTATTTATTTTATTTTTGAAGACTAAAAGAAAAATAGCACAAACAAAATAAATAAGAGAGAAATCAAGTCACATCACGAATGCATACAACGAAACAAAGATACGAAAAAAGAAAGAAAGTAAAAATTAAAACTTACAAGATTGGACCAAAAATAAGTTTTGGCAAAAATAATTTCTGCTACTGAACTTCTCCAGGTAATGCCTCTTGTGTTGATCGATTGACTTTGCAAAATTCCGCAGAACCTGAAACAACGACAGAAGATAAATCCATGCTCTTTCTTTTTTTGGAAAAATAATTAAAAAAAATAAAGAAAAAAAATCTAGTAGAAAAACAAAATTAAAACAAACAAAACTTGATTTCTTTCTTACAAATTAGCACTTCCCCGGCAACGGCGCAAAAAACTTCATGTGCAATTTTATTTAACTTGCAAGCGCACGAATCGTGTGTAGCATAGTGCATGCAAGTGCGAGGTCGAATCGGCAGGGAGGTGTGTGTATAGAAGAAAAATCAATTTTTATTTAAATTAACTTTTTTTTAACCTAGAGCCAAAGATTTGGAATTTTTTTTGTCAAACAAAATAGCAAACGAAAATAAAACTGAATAAGACCAATTTATAAAGAAAGACACTAAGGTATCAGAATTCGCTAAATCAAATCAAACACCCTACTCTTGCATTTTATTCATAAATTCAATTCAATAAGCTCGATATTCAAATTCTTGAGTAACAAATTAAAGCATGAAAATATTTGAAGAATTCAACTTAAAAAATCACAACGATTATCCCTTTTTAATCGAAATCATCTATTGTATACGAAAATCACAATAGATACCTCAATCTCAAATAAATCAATCGATGTATCCATCGATTGAATTACAACAAACATCAAATAAAAAAATCATCAATCTAAAGAATACAAATCAATAAATTGACATGGAATTTGAATATACATAAGAACATTGAATCTGTGAATATCATGACAAGAGCATAGGTGTTATCATCGATGAGGTTTCATCCTCAACCTTAGTTGAGGATTTTAGCCTCTCACGACTAAGAACACCAAAAGCTCTTGAAATGAAATAATAAAAGTGAAGAAGAAAAAAAGAAAAATAGAAATTTAATAAAAGTAAAAAGAAAACAATAAATTGAAAAAATGGGAAAGAAAGGAAGAACGCAGATGAAATAACAATAAACAAAAGATAAGTAATAAATAAAAAAAAAGAAGAAGAAGGAAGAAGATCAACTGAAAATTAAATAACTTTAAATTAAAGCGATAAATTAAATAACAAAGAAAATAAAGAAGAATGTAAAATTTAAATTAAAAGAACTAAGAACAAAGTAACTTACAAAAGAAAAGAGCTAAGACAAGTACTCTGAAGAGAAAAATTGATGCTCTAAGTGGTGCCTAGCATGGGGTATTTATAGTAGAAGATTAGGTTAAACCTAATTTTTATAAAATGGCACTTCTACCCCTCTAAACCCTAATAGGAGAAAAGAACACTAGGGTTTAGGGCCATATTTTCAAAATGGCACCTCTACCCCTCAAAAATCCTAAGAAGAGAAAAGAATTATAGGGTTTGGAATGTCTGCAGATGCTCGGAGGAAGGAAATTCGAGTTCTTATATTACGGGGCACTTATGACATAGCAGAAATTCGAATTAGGAAAATTCTATTTCACAATGATTTGTATTATTTTGAATTAGCTTTCCAACACCACTAATTTCACTTTAATCCAATACTTGAGCAGAAAGTTGTGGTCAAAATACTATAACTTGTGCAAAACTTGAAATTTAATTCAATTCAATTTTGACTTCCAAAATTTGCATTTTTCATTTTAAAACTACCATTTTTTCTCCATGATCTGCAAAATACCAAAATACAAAAACGAACAAAAAATTTAAAAAATAACAAAGCTAAAGGTTTAACAAATGTGAATTAAGGAGTCCAAATATACAATATTTGGCACTCATCAATTTTTATGGACTAGGATCCTCTCCAGTTGCTTTTGATGTGGGTTTTCTTCTTACTTCAATAAAAATACCACTCGCAATAGAACGAATCGTTGTAGGATAATGTCTATATTGAGGGTGTCGGTCCACAGGGAATGTATTGGTTGCATGCATCAAGCTTTAATAAAATCGGTCATAATTTATCCTTTAGAAAAATGTTGTTTTTGTGATTTTTAATTTGTAAACTAGCAACAGAAATTAAATGCTGGAAAATAAATTAAAGTTGAACTTAATGAGATGAAAACTAGGGAATTGATTTCACCACTATCCTTGTACCAATGGCTATCATGTTAACATGGGACGTTCATTTTAGTCATGATATTACCCGTGTGTGGTTGTCAATCACACAACAAAGTGTCAAGAAAATACCATCATTAAAAATAAGCATACCCCATCTTAAGACTAGTACGGATCATCTACCTAA
Source organism: Alnus glutinosa (assembly GCF_958979055.1). Lineage (NCBI taxonomy): Eukaryota > Viridiplantae > Streptophyta > Magnoliopsida > Fagales > Betulaceae > Alnus > Alnus glutinosa. The sequence continues at coordinate 15,228,517 of NC_084887.1, forward strand.
GCTAGGGTGTAGCATCATCCGTCTATCCAAGGCATGGACTATCAAACTTGTTAACTTAGTTACAAACAAACAATGATTAAGTGTAGCCCATCCTAAGATTAGTACAAATCATCTACCTAAGCTAGGGTGCAGCATCATTTGTCTATCCTAGGCATGAACTATCAAAACCTCTTGTTGCATGTTCAAAGAATACCATTGCATAACCATTACACTTATCATTTTTTGGATGACAAATATAATTTGAGTACAATCAAAATGATAAGCTTTCTCATAGACAAGATAAGCATTTCATCATGATTGCATTTAGCATTAGAAACAATTACGAAATTTGTAATTCTCATAGCTATGCAATCATCGATGCCCAAAATAAATATCTCAAAGAACAAATCGATTAAGCCATTGATATTTGGATAGGGTTTATCAAAACCTATCCATAAACAAAACTAAAAATTGAAAAGGAAAGAAAACTAAAAACAAGAAAGGGGAAGCTCTTCACTGTACGTGAAGAGCTTCCTAAAACTAAACTACCTAAAAACTAAAACTCCTAACTAATCTACATTTTTTTCTGAGTGTTTTCTCCTCTTCCTCTTTTTCTTCTTCTCCTTCTTCTTCCCTCTATACTTATAGAAAATCCAATCAAAGCAGGAAAAGACAAACTCCAAATTCGCACTCCAAATTCGCACAGATTTGCGCACTTTTATTGCGGGGCAATTTGGGCATAGTAAAAGTCCGAAATAGAAAAAACCTATTTCAGACTTATTTGTTGAATTTTTCCACTTTGTTGAAATATTGGTTTTGGACTTTTCCACTTTGTTGAATTTTCTTCAATCTTTGTTGTCAATAAGTGTAGAGTTGCTGCCCATTATGGAGATATGTGCTGTCCAGCTTTGTTCTTCACGTGCAGCTTGGGGAGACAAGGAATAGGACAAAATAAAATAAAATAAGAGAGATGGACAAACTTCCGGATTTTCGGGATGATCCAACGACTAAAATTAAAACAGCCATATCTTTCTCCACGCATCTCTAAACTGGCCGAAATTTGTTGCGTTGGAAAGCTGACATCTTGAATTTCAATTTAGACCTAAGAAACTTTCAAAATGGATATCGTTTGGTCCTGTTATGATAGGTCTAAATCTAGTAGTCTGCTGCATCCGAATTTCCTTGTATTTTGCTTGAATTATATCATTTCTCTCTTATTGTCCTACAAAATATAAAAACACTAAAACTAACCAAAACATTAGAAAGTAACAAAGCTAAAGGTTTAACTAATGTAAATTAAGGGGTCCAAAAATACAATATTTGTGACACATCAGCTTTCAACTGGAGAGGATCTCGCTCTAAATTTTATTTGCTTACCACACCTAATTTACTAATCTCTTTCTAATTATCATATAAAAGGGTATATGTCACCTCCTTTCAAAATCTTTACTTTTCTTTATTATACTATTCTAAACTTTGATGGCGAATATACTTCTCTCTCTCTCTCTCTCTCTCTTTATATATATATATATATATATATATATATATATATATATTGTTAGAACAGTTTATGGTATAGTGTGAAGGCACGTTCTTCACTATCCTTAACGCTCCCACAAACTCGCAATCATTGCAAAAAACCAACACGGTTAAGAGAACACACCGGGATGGCCGGTAGATTTTGCTCTGATGGTTAAGTCAGGTTCTAAGGAAAAGAATAAGTGTAATGCCCATTATTCAGTCTTAGGTCTGGTATTAGGGCCTATTTATAGGGTAAAAGGTAAAGGCCAACCTGAATTAGGTCTTTTGCTCCAACTTAACTTAGTAACGACGTCAGAGTTTGAATTGGACTAGAAATCCTTCCCCGACCTATATTTGGAATTCTTTACTTATTCATCTTAAAGTAAGATTCTGAGCGGATTATTCAAGATTGGATCTGGTCCCGAATTTTTCTGAACTGGATTTAGTCTTGGATCTCCTGGGATCATAATCTTAGCCACTCCCAGATGGTTGCATTGGTTCCTGGGGCAACCCCTTCTCCGGACTTCAAGGGAGTCAGTCTGTGTGCTTGGGAGAAGTTCATCTCCAAAGCTATGCCCAGACACGTCGCATGATCATCCATCCCTAGGAGCAACCATTTCCAAGGATTTCTAATCTCGACACTTGTTCTATAGGGGTTCAAGGCTTACGATCCTCATTGGGCTAATGTATGGTTAGAGGCCCAAAGTCTTCTAGGTGGGCCGAGCTGAATGGGATTATTCCCAACAATTACCCCTTAAATCCAATATTCGAGCTAAGCATGGATAATGAGAATTTTGATGCCTCAGTAGTCTGAAGCTTGGCTTCACTCGGGGCTTGGACACCCCTTAGCCTTCGAATCCTAGTTACCTCAACTTGATCAGTTGAAGGTTTCAGTCATTACTGCTGCGCTAATTGCGACAACCCTTATAAATGCTGTGAGCAATAGGTTCCTCAATCCCAACAATTGATTCCATGTGCCTGTCCCTACTTGTTCTGTCTCCTGTAGTTCCTAGGACTATCTGACGCCACAGCACCTCCAAGCACGTGTCATTCTCTGGTTAGGTGACCCGGCACGCCTTTTGATAGATCATTTAAACATTCTATTCGTTGCCCGTCAATGCGCTGTCAGCATTGTCTCTGTAACTTCTAAGATCTTAATTAAGTGTTAAAAACAAGGGTTAGACTAATTAAGTGAGTAATTAGGTAAAATGACGAAAAAGAGCACTTAAAAATAGTCTAAGTGTGAATTTATGGGTTGGGTGTCCGGAAGGGCACTTGTTATGTCTGGACAGCTAGCGAACAGACCTTCCCGAGAGTTTTATTTCCATGCACATCAGGACGAGACATGTTTGTGCTTGGATGGGCTTACTTGAGAGTTGATATGTGCAACTGCACACACGCGTGTCTAGACGACTTACTCACTTCTCCCATTCTCTCTCTCTCTCTCTCTCTCTCTCTCTCTCTCTCTCTCCTAGGGCTTGATATTAAACCCTAGATATTGGTATTTTGAAGTGTTAGTATTTTGGCCTCATTCTGTGTTTGGACAAAATCACTTAAGTGTAAAGATGCTGTAAATAGGGATTCCACTATTCAGAGTCTGCAAGTCAGAAGAATTCAAGTTCCCTGTCAGCCGTCCGGACGATCGAGCCAACCTGTCCGGACACCCATCTGTCCACTGTTCCATCCGTCCGGACGACGTGTCATCCCGTCCGGATGCTAGACAGACCAGCATCATCCGTCCGGACGAAGTGTTCATTCTGTTTGGACCCCATACTGTATCGAGAAGTTTCTGTGCCAACTTGCATCCGTCCAAACGTTTCAGCATCACGTTTGGACGCCTCCCAGTACTCGATCAGCTTCTGATTTCTTTCCAAGTTCCAAGAAAGGGAAGATCAGTCAACTGTCCGGACGATGTGGTATGCCGTCCAGACGCGCGTCTTCTTAAGGCAAGAATCGCAATTCAAATATGACCGTCCGGACACGCGTGCATCAAAGATAGAAATTGTCGATTCGACTTCAACCGTCCAGACGACTGCCTATCATGGTCCGGACGCGCGCATTACTGATATGGAAATTGCGTGTTGAAGAATAGCCGTCCGCACGCTCATCCCCCATGGTCCAGACGCTTGAGAGCCTTATAAGGAAATTACTTGTAGCGGACGTTCGACCGTCCGAACGATGTACCATCCCGTCCGGACGATGCCCTTAAACAGGAAAGATTTCACCGCAAATTTTTCAGAAAATCTTGTCGCACAATTGTCCGTCCGGACGGCCCATGTCCACCGTCCTGACGGTGCCCAGGTATATTTTGCCTGACGCTCATTTGAGCCCCCAGCCTATAAATAGTGGCCCCTGGGTACTGAGAACTGCAAGAATTCGGTGTGAATTCCATTAGATCTCAGAGAAATCATCAATCCCTCTGAAGCCATTTTACAAGTGTGCTGTGCTATAAACCGAAGTCTATCTTAGAGGTCGGCTCTAAGGTAAGGAGTTCCATTGAAAACCCCTTCAGGTAGGAGAACTTGGTTGGGAAGCGTTCGTGTTGGGTTACATGTCAGAGATCAAGGTAAGACCACTGCATCGGTACATGTGAGTGCTACTGTCTTGTATCTAGCTATGTCTTCTGAATAGTGGAATTCCTGGGTTTGGCTGCCCCGGAGTGGTTTTTCTCTTAACTGAGTTTCCACTTCGTCAACAAAAATCTGTGTGTCATTTACTTTCTGCTATGCTTTAATTTTTCTTGACACCTATGCACACATTTTATTTTTAGAAGTCAATTTCGTTTTTCATGAAGCTTCCAAATGTAAATCCAACACTGGAAATTAACATGGTCCTTGATGTGAAATCGTTGTTTTCACCTATCGGTTTGAGGTAAATCCAAAAATCCTAGCTTTGTTTCCATTTGTGTTGATTTTTGAGGGTTTAGGCTTAATCTTTCAATTTTATTTAGGTATTGTGTATTCTATGTGTTCTAAACAAATTCCGAACATTGGGATTTATTTTGGCAAGAAATCAAGGTAAGACCCAAAACCCTAAATTTTTTCTCAGTGTTGTAAATTGATAAATTTTGTGTCTAACCCTAAGATTATCTTATGGGTAAGTGTTATTAATTAATGGGGTTGTCAAATGAAACCTTTGAAATTTATAGGTTTTCCATGGGTCTTAGATCTTGAGGAAAATCAAGAACTTGAGTTGGATTTAGAGTTAGAAATATGTTGCGTTGGTTTTAATGTGTCATTGCAATGTAATATGTAGTGGTGCATTGCAATGTAATATGCAGCTTATGGCATGCTGATTAGTCACCCAGCCAGGTCATAGAACATATCCCATAATATGATCCGGATACATCAGAGATAAATAACTATGCAGTGGAATCTGATTTCATAAACTAAGAAATGTTAATTACAACATCAGAGCGATACATTTGTCTATCTAATTTGTTAGTATTTTATATTGGCAACGTTCTGGTTGACAAAACACTTTATATAACGGTTGCTTTTTAATAGGATTATCGGTTCTATTCAGAGTCTTCAAGTTACATGGATAGTGTCTCATTTCATGCCAAGTGTATGGTCACAAGTTTCTAAGAAGATGTCCATGAAGATTCCATGCAATTTCTAAGTCAGAACAGCCGGTTCCTGTGCAACCTTCCGAACAGGCCTTTGAAGGCATCTGGACGCCCCGCAATGTTTAGCAGATTACGTTGAAGACGTCCGAACAACAGAGCAACATCGTCCGGACGCTAGGTCAATCATTATTCTACACTGAGGGAATTTAGAAGTCGACACTGTTAGGGAAGTCTCTGCAAGCCGTCTGGACGACGTGGCAACACGGCCGGACGCTGTCCAACATTTTAGAATATTCCAGTGTTCTGTTCGAACGCAGAAAAGAGTTATAGTGAAGACCGTCCGGATGCTCAGTCAAGCCGTCAGGACGTGGACCTAATAAGGATAGAATTGATCTGTTTCTGAAAGGCAATCGTAGAAGATCGTCTGGACATGGCTAACTTTCGTCCGGATGCTCGACAGCCAGCATCCGAATCTTAGCAGATTTAGGTTTTCTGTAAGCCTATAAATAGAGGGCCCTAGGCTTGTAAATTGTACAAAATTTAGTATTGAATTCTCATAGCTTTGAGAGGGTGTTTAGGGAGAATTGAAGATCTGCTAGCTCTCAAGCCGTTGCCGGTGTGTGCTCCTTGTTCATGTGAAGTCTATCTTAGTGGTCGGCTCTAAGGTAAAGGATTCCATCAAAGACCCGTTCAAGTAGGAGACTTGGTTGGGAAGCATTCATGATGGGTTTCGTGTCAGAGTTAAAGGTATGACTACTGCATAAGAGTATGTGAGTACGAGTATTTTATAACTAGCTTTGTTTTCGGTATAATGGATATCTTGGATTTGGTTGCCTCAGAGTGGTTTTTCTCTTCATAGAGTTTCTACTTCGTAACAAATATCTTGTCTTCTTTATATTCCGCATTTAAGATATCTTGTTGCACACAAACACACACACTTGGTTGTTAGAAGTCAATATTTATTTTTAATTGGTATCAGAGTGGGTACACTTGTGTTTGGATTTATTTCCTAAGTGTGATCCATGACTTCTTCTAACATAAATCTTCTTGAGTTCTCTGAAGATGATTTTATGATTTCTCTAAAGATACCTTTTGATAGGTAAACTCTTTAAGAAATCCAATAAAGAACTCAAGAAGATTAAGCAAGAAAAATAGTCTTTGATTTTACAATTATCTGAATCACATGTTTTGATTGACTCTTTGAAATCTGAGGATACCATGCTTTTTGATACTGTTGATGCACTAGAAAATAAATTAAAAGAATCAGAGGATCTCTTGGAAAAATAAAGTACTTCTACTTCACATGCTTTTGATTTTGAATTAGATTCTATTGATATTAAGCCTGTGATAGAAGATACAGCTTGTTTAGATAATTCTTGCTTAACTAATTATGTGATGCCTAACTCCAAGCATTCAAGAATACAAGGTAAGTTTATTCCTAAGTGTAATAATTGTGGGAAAATTGGTCATATTAGGTCAAATTGTTATTTGTTGAAATCTCACAGGCGTTGGATTAAGCAGGATGCTCTGAGGAAAAGTGAAGTTGAAGTTTCTTCTTCATCAAAATATGTCCCTCCGCATAGGAGACATATAAAAGGAAAGGGCAATATTGTTTGTAAGAATGCTAACTATATTTCAGCAGAGAAAGTCAAACAACATTATAACAAAAGATGCCTACCCACCTGTCATCACTACGGCATCACCGGTCACATCCTACCCAAATGTCCACAGCTCCAAGCTCAGAAGAAGAAGGCTCAGAGGAAGTTGCCTACTAAGACCACATCAGGTACTTTACCTTTGGCGGGACATCAGGTTCAATGGCATCAGCGGTAACATCATCGGTCTGTTCTGAAGAACACATCAAGGCACTACAAGAAAAAGCCGTAAAAGCCCGATAGCAACCATGCCTATGAAGGGTTGCTGAGCTTGTTACAAGGGATGCTGAGGAGAATGGACAGTATGAGCAATACCCGATCACATCTACCACGGGTACACCAGGGTTGGGTTAGAAAGGAAGAGACCATTCACCCCTTGAGGGGGAGTGGACTCACCTAGCATAGGTGCAGTCTCACCATGCCTAGGTTGGTTCCCAAATCCTAGTGCATACCAGGTATGTTTGCATTGCATTGATTGTCATATCTTATATATCCTATTTTTTCCTTGCATTCTGTTTTAGGAACCAACATTTCTATCCCTAGATTTTCTCTTGGTTGCTTTGAGAATTTTCTGCAGGTACACTTTAGGGATGACAGAGAAAGCATGGCACTGCTTTTCTGTCTTGCTATAGTCTTACCTACATGCTTTGTCTAGACATATGTTCTTTTCCTTTTAGCATGTCTTTGTTGTTTTTCTGCTTTTATTTTTCAAAAAAAAAAAAAAAAAAATTGGTGGAGAAGATGCAGAATTTCTACTTTTTTTTGAGTTGCTTTTCAGATATTGTATGTGTTTTTGCCTGATATCTCAGTTCATTGTGCATTAATTGAATATGCTTATATATGATTGAGAATTTATGTCTAATATTTGCTAAGTTTTCCTGTGCATCTTAATACTAGATAGTTGATTTTCTCATGCGATGAAAAATTGTGCACTATCCAAAGCTCCCCTATGGTACATTTTTTCTCTCTGACTTTTAGCTTTTGGAAATTCTAATGAGAGAGATTTTTTTGCTAAGATGGTCAAATTGACCAACTCACTAGTGGAACCTAGAACCTATAAATTCTAGCATTCTTTCTAGGTTGCAACACAAAGTGATAAAAAACATTCAAAACTGAATAAATATGGATAAATAAAAAGATCCACTGCTTTTGTGCTATAAATTTATTCTTGAACTTGTCCCTATAGAAATAGTCAGTGATCAAATCATTGCGAAAATAGACGGCCACTAAAGGACAAAGTAAAAGAAAAGTGCTGCAGCTTAAGGGGAGTGTATCAGATGAGGGTGGCTAGGCCCTAGTAAAATAAGGTTTGACTTTTGACTGATCTACTATTGATTTTCTCTCTTATTAAGAAAATCTGGTTGCTTTAAGTCATATCTATGAACTTCATACCTTATTGAGAAAGCTTTTACACACACACACACACACACTGCATGAGTTAAGTTTACTAATGAAAAATTTCTATCTGTAGGGAAATTTTTGTGCTTATTGACTCTTAACTCTCAATTATATCTTGGTATATATTTGAAATGCTATTTGACTGTTTTATAAGTTATTTATATATGCGTGTTCTGAAGCTAATGTTAAGATTTTTTTTTTCCGCATATTTCCCTCTGTTTTTTTTTCTGCATATTTCCCTCGGCTCTGTCGATCTCTTATTTGACAGCATGCCGTCAAGACGAGTATGTACCACGTCTGGACGCAAGCTTTTTGCTTTTTCTGCCAAACACACACACACACACACACTATTTTTTGCCTGTTCTATCATGTTCTATTGTGTGTGTTTTCTCTCGGACTGATCCCGAGATTTTGGCATTCTCAGCACATCTTTTCTCTTTCCCGGGTATTTCCTTTGACTTTCCTTATTCTCTTAAGCTTTGGTTCTTTTTAGAATATTGGAATCTTTAATTGATTATGATTTGAGAGATTGTGCATGAATATCTTTTTCTGTCTTTATGCTGGATGAATATTACTAATCTATCTTTTGGATTGCTATATCTACTTTTGTATTACTTTATGAATCCAATTGATAGCCATTATAATACCACATTCTTTTTGAAACTAACAGGATCTAATATTTCCTTGTGGTGTTATTTTTGGATAGATTTCTGTTTAAATATTTTCAGGAATATGTTGTCCAGCGGCTTCCAACAAAGTGTCAGACAGAGGGCTCTTTGGAAAACAGACTAGTGTTGAAATCATATGTTCCAGAGATCTCAAATTTTAGATGAGCTCATTCCCCCTGCTCATACAGAGTCTTCCGTAACCTCTTTCTCTAGATCTGAACCAGCTAGAGATTTAGTGGTGAATCTTCTTTATCATCTTATTTAGAGGATTTGTTTCTTCGGATAATCAGTTTTGGTCTAGAAGACTCAAGTGACTGAAAATTTTTAGTCTATGGTTTCCCGGCTTCAAGAGCAAGAAGCTGAAGTGGCTCAAATTCAGAAGATGTGATATCTTGAGGTTTTTTGGTTTCCTCTTATGTTGATTTGAGTTTTTGATGAGACACTTTATTATTATTCTTGTTGTTTTGAATTTTAGTAATTGTAGTTTTTCTCTTCTACTCTGTTTACCCTTTGTCCTATTGAGACAAAAAGGGGGAGTATTTTTTGTTTTGGACCGGGAATGTATTTCCAAATCGGTCAAGTGTTTTTTTCCCAGAATGGCCAAAGGGGGAGTTTGTTAGTATTTTATATTGGCAACATTCTGGTAAACAAAAACACTTTATGTAACGGTTTCTTTTTAATAGGATTATCGGTTCTATTCAGAGTCTTCAAGTTACATGGACAGTGTCTCATTTCATGCCATGTGCATGGTCACAAGTTTCTAAGAAGATGTCCATGAAGATTCCATGCAATTTCCAAGTCAGAACAACCGGTTCCTGTGCAACCATCCAGACGGGCCTTTGAAGGCGTCCGAACGCCCCGCAGTGTCTAGCAGATTACGTTGAAGACGTCCAGACACTAGGTCAATCATTATTCTTGTTAGTTTGTAATTGGCCACATTCTGTTGGACAAAATCACTTCTTTATAAAGATGCTTTTTATCAGGGATTCTGCTATTCAGAAGTGTTCCAGAAGATTCTGCACAGTTTACAAGTCAGAAAATTCGGTTTCCTTCTAGCCGTCTGGACGACGTGTCATATCATCCGGACGCCCAGCTGTCCAATGCATCAACCGTCCGGATGCACATCAGACTAAAGCATCATCCGTCCAGACGACGTGGATTCCCGTCTGGACCTTCCTCTGTGTCGAGAAGCTTCGAAATGCTCCAGCTTGCATACGTCCGGACGATTCAGCAGCCCGTTCGGACGACCCTCAGTGTTCGATCAAGCTTCAGGATTTCTTTCCAAACACAGATATGGGAACATTGCTGCAACCGTCTAGACGATGTGGATTCACATCCGGATGCGCTCATCCATAAGGCAAGTATTGCATATCAAATCCAGACGTCCGGACGACAGTCAGCATGGTCCAGATGCTTGTGCATCAGATGTGGAAATTGCTTGCATCAGATTGATTGTTCGGACGCCCATCCTCTTGGTCTGGACGCGCGAAGCCTCTATATATGGAAATTACGTGCAGCGGACATACGACCATCCGGACGAAAGTGCCTCACCGTCCGGACGCGGCTCTCAAACAGGAAAGATTTTCTGTGAAATTTTTGAAATTTTGGTCGCATAGTTGTCCGTTCGGACAGCCTATGACCACCGTCCGGACGGCACCAAGTTTTATCAAGCCAGACGCTCATTTGAACTGTTAGCCTATAAATAGAGGTCCCTAGGCTTGAGAACAGCAAGAATTCGGTATTGAATTCCACTAGTGCTTAGAAAGCTATATTGTGAGGTTATTGAGCTGAGTTGATCTCTTTGAAGCCGTTGCTGTGTGTGCTGTTGCTGCGCTTAACTTGAAGTCTATCTTAGGGGTTGGGCCTAAGGTAAATGATTCCATAGAAGACTCCTTCAGGTTGGAGACCTGGTTGGGAGGCGTTCGTGTTGGGTTACACGTTAGAGAGCAAGGTACGACCACTGCAACAGGGGTATGTGAGTGTTACTACTTTGTATCTAGTCTTGTCTTCTGAATAGTGGATATCGTGGGTTTAGCAACCTCGGAGTGGTTTTTCTCATATTGAGTTTTCCACTTCGTTAACAAAATTCTTGTGTTATTTTCCGCATTGTTATTTTTTTAACACATTGTGCACACACACACTTGCTTTTTATTAGAAGTCAATTTTCATTTTTCAATTCTACATTGAGTTGGATTTCAAAAGTCGACACTATTAGGGAAGTCTCTGCAAGCCATCCAGACGACGTGGCAACATGTCCAGACGTTGTCCAGCATTTTAGAATATTCCAGTGTTCCGTTCGAACGCAGAAAGGAGTTATAGCGAAGATCGTCCGGACGCTCGGCCAAGTCGTCCAAACGTGGACCTGATAAGGATAGAATTGCTATGTTTCTGAAAGGCAATCGCAGAAGACCATCCGTACATGGCTAACTTCCATCCAGACGCTCGACAGCCAGAGTCTAAATCTCAGCAGGTTTAGGTTTTCTGTAAGCCTATAAATAGAGGGCCTTAAGCTTGTAAATTGTACAGAATTCAGTATTGAATTCTCTTAGCTTTGAGAGGGTGTTTAGGGAGAATTGAAGATCTGCTACCTCTCAAGCCGTTGCCGGTATGTGCACCTTGTTCATGTGAAGTCTATCTTAGGGGCCGGCTGAAAATTGAAATTGACTTCTAAAAATTAAAGTGTGTGCAACAAGTGTCAACAAAAATTAAGCATAGCGGAAAATAAAAGACACAGTTTTTGTTGACGAAGTGGAAACTCAATTAAGAGAAAAACCACTCCGGGGAAGCCAAACCCAGGAATTCCACTATTCAGAACAAGAAGCTAGATACAAGATAGTAACACTCACATGTACCGATGCAGTGGTCGTACCTTGCTCACTGACGTGTAACCCAACACAAACGCTTCCCAACCAGGTCACGTACCTGAAGGGGTCTTCAATGGAATTCCTTACCTTAGAGCCGACCTCTAAGATAGACTTTAGTTGTAGCACAGCACACTTGAAACAGCTTCAGAGGGATCTTGAACTTCTCTATGCTCTTGTGGAATTCAATACCGAATTCTTGCAGTTCTCAATGCCCAGGGGCCTCTATTTATAGGCTGGGGTGCAGAATGGGCGACTGTTGTAATATGTACGGATGTCGTCCGAACGGTGAATTTGGGCCGTCTGGACGGACAATTGTGCGACAGGATATTTCGAAAATTTCACTGAAAATATTTCTAGTTTAAGACCTGCGTCCGGACGGTGAGATACTGATGTCTGGACGGTCGCACGTCTGCTGCAAGTAATTTCCATATAAGGCTTAGCGCGTCCGGACCAAGGGGGATGAACGTCCGGACGACAATTCTTCAACACGCAATTTCCATATCTACTATGCGTGCGTCTGGACAATGACAGGCAGACGTCCGGACGGTTGAAGTTGAATCGGCAATTTCCTTAACTGATGAGCGCGTGTCTGGACCAAGGTTGACCGATGTCCGGACGGTGATATTTGAATTGCGATTCTTACCTTAAGGAGACGCGCGTCCGAATGGGATACCACATCGTCCGGACGGTTGATCGATCTTCCGTTTATTGGAACTTGGAAAGAATCTGAGACTGTTCGGGTACTGATAGGTGTCCAGACGAGCTTCTGAGATGTCCGGACGGATGGAAGCTAGAACATAAGCTTCTCGATACAGTGTAGGGTCCAGACGGAAAAGATACGTCGTCCAGACGGATGACGCTGGTCTGTCTGGTGTCCGGTCGGGATGAACACGTCGTCTGGACGGATGAAACAGTGGACAGATGGACGTCCGGACGGGATGACACTTCGTCCGGACGGCAGACAGGGAATCTGAAATCTTCTAACTTTTCGTAGTGCAGAGTCTTCTGAAAATGCTCTGTCAAGTGGAATCCCTGTTTACAGCATCTTTTACACATAAGTGATTTTGTCTAAACATAGAATTAGGCCAAAATACTAACAAACTCCCCCTTTGGCCATTCTGGGACAAAAATCACTTAACCGGTTTGAAAATACATTCCCGGTCCAAAAATAAAAATTACTCCCCCTTTTGTCACAAAGGGACAAAGGGTAAAACAGAGTAATAAAAACCAACTATCATAAAAATTACTGCCCCTAACGGTCTTAGAAGGACCCGGGTAAACAGAGTAATATTAGTTTAAGTTTTTAACAAAATAATAGAAAATAACAAAATGTCTCAAAATAACAAAAAAACAATAAAAACAGAGGGAAATCAAACATCCTCTGGCATGTGTACAGTCTGAGCTGCAGCATCCTCATCATCACTGCTGTTCGGATGATGGACTCGAAGGCACTCTTGAAGGTTCAAATGGGTCTGCTCCACCCGCTTGTTGGTAGACCGCACTTCGAGCTGCAAGGAGGAGAGGGAGTGTTGCATGGTGGACATCCCTCCCTGAATGGCAGCTAAGGCCTCCATGATCTGAGAGTAATTAGCCTCTGGCTCAGATGGCTGGATGGTATGAGAGGATGAAGCCACGTCTGGAAAAGCAACATGCATAGCAGCAGGCATGTCATCATCAGAATCCTCTCGTCGCAGCTGCGCATTCGACTTCATCAGTGTCTGTTTGCTGAGGGGCTGCTGGATCTTCATCCTAGGCTCTCTATTCACATTAATACCGGACTGAAGGATGATCTAAGTGATTAGACAGCCGAAGAGGAGACCGGTATTGCTCTCATCACGAGCCTCAAGCATGACTCCCAGAACATGCTTGCAAAGACAGAAAGGCAAGCGAAGATGAACAACATAAACAAATTGTGCCCTCTTCAGTATCAGATCGCTGCGCCTGGCAACTGGCCAGAGATTGTGCTGAACAATTTTGGCCAACATACGATGAGCCGGAGCTAGTGCACCAATCCTGATATTAGTTGGACGCCCCTCACCCTGTGGAACGGCATGGAAGAACTCTCGAAGATCGTCCATAGACTGAGGAAGCACCACCTCATTGTAAGGACTGGCAGGCAGATCAAGGACTGGTAGTTCGAGGAATCGACTGATGGTCTGGGGATCCACAGTGACGATGTGTCCGTCAACAGTGGACTGCAGTACCGTCCCATGCTCATCATCCTGAGCCACCTCAAGGTTGGCATAGAAGAGCCGGACTAGCCTGGTGAGGACGATGTAGGCACAAGTGTAGAGGTAGCCCCAGTGATAAGTCTGGATAGTCTCATAAATGCTATAAAAGGGAGGCACCATGATGTCAGCACGGACCACATTCCGCTTAGCGAGGACATTGCGGTCCATGATCTTGTTTTCGAAAGCACTCTGCTCTTCCTCTGTCCTATAGCGGACCCGGCGCTGGGAGCTGATGGCAGACATGATTCTGCAAAAGAACCAATAAGAATTTTTGCCAAAAATAATCCAAAAAAAATATTCTTGTTAGTGTAATTAAAATTTGGCAGAATAACAGTAGTAACAAGGACTTTTGTAAAAATAAAAACAGAGAATATCACAATTAAGTCCAAAGAATTTCAGCATGGCAGATATCCCAAAAACATTCAAAAAAAAAAAAATCTAACAATTGCAAAATAAACTGAATGAAATAAGACAAGAAAAGAAAATACCTGGAATGAGAGTGAGAATGCACACAAAAGCAATGTGATCACTCCAAAAACTCAAAGAACTTACTCACAAGATGCCAAAGGAAGGATTTTGTGGGGTATAGAAGAGTGAGATCGGCGATCTGGGCTATTTATAGCCACTGTGGGGTGCCCGTCCGGATGGTGTTTTGATGATGTCCGGACGCTCGCTGCCTCGGAAAGGAGCAAAACAGTTACGCACGTCCGGACGAATTAAATTATCCGTCCGCCCGAGGATGACAACTCACATCTGGACGTGGAACAAATTCCATCCGGACTGTAGAACGCCATCCGTTTGGACTCCAAAACAGGCACAGTCCGAACTACTAAATTCCACCCGTCCGGACACCAAGAGAGACCGTCTGGACAGTCCACACTGAAACACCAGAAAAACTGAGGAAAATTTTACAGAGATCAAATTTTCACAAGTCAGTGTCAGAACATGCATGTATAATCAACTGATAACATAATCAGAGAGCATCTCAAAACTAAACAGAGATATAAAAGAGAGTTGAGATTTCAATTAGCACAAATATTTTTCCTGGACATAGAAAATTCAAATAGACAGCTCAACTCACTCAATGCATGTGCGTGTGTGAAGACTCTTTTCCCACAAGGTATGACTTTCGATGACATGACATAGAGCAACTAGATTTTCTAGACAGAAGAGAAAATCAGTGACAGATTAGCCAAAAGTCAAACCTTATAACTTGCTAGGGCCTAGCCACCCTCATC
The DNA here is from genome assembly GCF_958979055.1 of Alnus glutinosa. Taxonomy (NCBI): domain Eukaryota; kingdom Viridiplantae; phylum Streptophyta; class Magnoliopsida; order Fagales; family Betulaceae; genus Alnus; species Alnus glutinosa. The sequence continues at coordinate 15,243,639 of NC_084887.1, forward strand.
TGATACACTCCCCCTGAGATGCAGAATCTAAGTGATTTACTTGTATCATGAAGGACAACGTAAATGTTTTTCTTGTACGTAGAGGGCAAGGCATAAAGCAAATGTAGCACATAAGCAATGAATATATACTTTAAAGCATAGATATCAGACGATTAACTGCTTGTTTCTTATGGTGCTGCAAACTGTAGGGAGTGCCAGAGTTTATAGGCTTTAGGTTCAACTAGCATGAGGTCAATTTGGTCATCTTATCAAGGACTTCTTCTCTCATCCAAAATTTCTAAAAGCAAAAGGTCAGAGAAGGAAAGATGTACCTTTAGGGGAGCCCGGGATAGTGCACTTTTGCATTGCGTGAGGAAAGAAGCTATCCTACTTTTGCATAAACAGGAAAAAAACTTGGCCAATATAGTCATAAATTCTCAATTATATCTAAGCAGAGTAGATTAATGCTTACAGAATTGAGATATCAGGCAAAAGTACATGCAATATCTAATAAGCCAAGAGAGAGAAAAAAATCCTGCAAATTCTCCCCAATTTTTTTTTTTAATTAAACAAAAAAAATGCAATATGGAAATGACATCATATGCAAAGGCAAGATGAAACCTGTGTACGCTCAATGATGCCACTACAGAAAAACAGTCATTCGACCTGTTTTTTCTGTCTTCCCCAAAAAGTACCTGCACAGTTCTCTCAAGAAACATAGGGGGCAAACACAACTGGTTCCTAGATTGCATATAACAATATGTCAAGTAAACTGAGCAATCAAACCTGATGCCATAGGATTAGGAACTGAATCCTAGGCATGAACACCCAAAACTACTAGGTGCGTCTGTACCCCCTCATGGGGTAGCTGTCCTTTTCGACCCAAGCCTGCCTTCCAGTGGGTGGTTTCTGGCAGGACTGCATCATCCATTCCATCATGTTCTGCATCCAGATAGGAGGCTCACTAGTGTATTGCTCTTCTTTCATCTTCTGAGGCCTTCTAAACTGCTTAGGTTTGCTTTTGTAGGTGCCACTGTGATTGGCTGGTACAAACTGCTGCTGAGGCCGCTGATGCTGAGGAGTATGAGGCCAAAGGGCTTGATACTGATACCTTGGTGCTTGGTGAGGTGCCTTATGCCATGGAGTCCGATGCTGAGCCGCAGGTCTAGTGCCATAATGAGCTTGTCTGGGCACTTCTTTCTTGACTTTGGCCTTTTGTGCTTTCAGGATAGAGCACTGAGGGCGAACATGCCCACTGAGACCGCAGTGATGAAAAATGGGAGGTCTTCTGATGGAATGAGGCTCCTGAATGCCTGGAACATCATCGTTGACCTTTTCCTTCTTTTTATCTTCAATAGTGGAAGGAGGCTCTGGGACTGTAGGTTTCACAAACATAGTCTTTGAGGAAGAAGGAACATCAGAAGAGGGAGCTACATACTCGAGGCAAGTTTTGTCATTTGGGCTCTTCTGGATAGACAGCATACGAGTCAGCTTCTCATCAGTGACTCTCTCTAGCTGGAGTTGCGTCTCTAGTAGCTTTTCCTCGAGCTCTTGTACTTTGAGCAGCAATGAACTTTTCTCGGTCTGCAAACTGTTCAGATCATTCAGGTGCTGCTTTCGGCCTTCCCTCAGCTTCTCATACTCTATGTAGAATGTCTTGTAGGCCTCATTGAGCTCTTCCTCATTATCGCTATGCTCCGAATAATACGAGTCTTCTTCTTCAACATGTGGGGCTACAAAGGTCAGAAATTTTTCAGACTCTGGAGCTTCTTCTTCTGACTCATCACTTAGAGTCACATTGTATGCTTTCCCCATGCCCTTTTTAAGATTCCCGCAACCAGCCCGGATATGACCAAAGCCTGATCATTCAAAACATCGGTTATTGTAAGAGAGGTGGGATGTAAAGCCCGGAAAAGACACCATACTTAAGTTATTGATATATGTGCATACATAAGTATAGGGCTTAAGAATTACTAATAGTCTAATAAAATTATATAGTTATGCATGTAGAGAGTTGGATCAATGAAGTTAAAATCGATCGAGCGACTTCCTAGTCGATCGAGCGACTTCCTAGTCGATCGAGCGATTATAGGTCGAAGTCGATCGAGCGACTTTATTATCGATCGAGCGACTTCACCCAGTACAGTGCAGTTTCCGTTAAATGCGAAAATTGATTTTTCCACCTAATAATTTGGGACCCACACGTTGTACTTGATGCCAAATGATTATACCCATATTTAGTTAGCATAGTTAGTCCATTTTGGTTGAAATCCAACTAGATTTCCTTGGATATCATGTAATCATAGACTAAGATATGGAATAGTCACCTATGAGATTTGAGCTATGAATTTGAGGTATTGGCTGGCTCAAATCCGGCCATTGAGGTGTTGATTTGTTGGTTTAATCTCAGCCCTTCAAGAGTATTATATATAGGATGCATGGGGAGTTGATTTTCATGAAGAGAAAACCAAATTTTAGCCTAAACTCTCTCTTGTTCTAGTGCTGTAGAAATAGCACTAAAATCCTCCCATTTCACCTCACTTTCCAGCACCTAGCAAGCCAAATTTAAGCTCCAAACCATCCTCATTCTCCCACAAGATCAGTAGTGAAATGTGAGTAGAAACCACCATTGATTTGAGACTAAGAAGCCAAGCTTTTCAAGTGGAATTCTCTTGGACATCAACTCTCCTCCACTCTTTAAGACATTAGAAAAATTTGGGTGAGTATTTTCTCCCTTAAACTTCTCATAGAACAAGTAGTCCTATTGTTATTTTGAAATTATAATTTTCTCTTGCTTTTAATTATGCACATATATGTATGTTGTATGAAAAGTTGGCTAACTTATATTATGGACATATGAGTATATGTGTAAGCATGTGGGTGAGTGTTTACTACATGAGATAAGTTATTTGGAATGGGTAAATTGTGTTCTAAAATGGATCAAGAAATGTAAGTGTGAGAGTATATGTGTTGAGGTTTTGATATATATATATAATAAGAAATAGGTGTATAACTTTGTAGGAATATATATATATATATATATATATATGTGTGTGTGTGTGTGTGTGTGTGTGTGTGTGTGTGTGTGTGTGTGTTTGGATTTACTAACTTAAAATGTGTAGATATATATATAGAGAGAGAGAGAGAGAAAGAGATATATGTGACTGTAAATATTAAGTGGAAAGAGATGAATTTGTATTTAAAGAAAGGAATGTGTTTCCAAATATTTATGTGTGTTATAAGGATGTGTGAATTAAAGGAAGGCAAATTCATATGTGTACTTTATTAGATGACATTTGTATTCTTGTTTTTAAGGTATGTTATGTGTTAAATGATGCCCTAAAGGATGGATAATTCTGGTAGCACTAATATAAGAATTGGTAAGTAAGCACTAAAATAAATAAATAGATACGAGATCATGTGTAAATCTGTGGCCGTTGTAATATCTAGGAAGAGATATGGTAATAATAATGTTTTCATAAATGCTTTATTAATCTATTATTATCACATGATGATTATTATGCAGTTGTAAAGGAAAATATTTGGAGCAGAAATTAGTAAGTATCTTTATACTTACTAAGGACGAAGCTGGTTGACTTTTCCTATAATATATGCTTACTGCTTTATTTACTTGTTTGCGCATGTGGCTTTGCATGTTTTATTATTTTTAATAATCTGTCTAATAACAAGCTGCTGGATCTAGATCCGCAGTGGGTACATGAGGCTTCACATGAGTTCCTAGGTTCTCAGTGAATGAGGAGGTACCTGAAAAGAGACTAATAAATACGAAAACTGGTGTACCTAGGTCACCAGGGAAACCTCGGTTTCCAGTAGCATAGGCTGAAAATAATTAAAAGTTAAAGGGAGGAAGCCCAGGCTTTAAATAACATGTTAACCGTGCCTAGGCCAACAGAGTAGTGGAAAAAGGGAAATATCTAAAACTTTACACTTAAAACTGTCATGGCTTTATGATTACGTTTATGTTCATTTTATGTCTATGATTCGCGATCATAGATTATATTTTGCATATACATGTGATTATATGGCCATTGCATTGTGTTGCATTAATCAAATAAATCAGCACTCGTATTATTATTGGAAACAGCAGACTCACTTTAGTGTTTATGTTGTTATCTTCTCTTTGTATGGTATTTTGTAATGATTCAGGACTATCCCGACTCATAGATGTTCCCTGGTTCAATCTTTTTGCAAGGCTGGATAGCCTTTCTTTTTGGGACTACCCTATTGTAGTTCATGATGAGTGCCCAATATTGTGTATTTGGACCCCTTGATTTACATAAGTTAGACCTTTAGCCTTGTTATTTTCTGATACTTTGGTTAGTTTTTGTGTTTTTATGTTTTGTAGGTTAATAAGTGTGGAATGGCAAAATTCATGTGGAATTGCTTGGAAAATTCGGAAGTTCTGAAGAACTCGATCGATCGAACTTAAAAGTCGATTGATCGAATTTTGCCCGAAATCGATCGATCAAAATTTCCCAGAACTTACTTTTGCAGAAGCGCTCCAGAACACCCAATCAGGAGCTTCTCCATGACAAAAAGCAGTTCTCCCTCTGATTTTCGCAGCAGAACATGTTGGTTGCATGACCTTGGTTGTCTCTAGCAAGAGAGGAACCCTAGAGGGGGTTAGAGGAGTCATTTTACATGGGTTTCTAGCCCTAATTTCCTTCTATAAAAGCCATAGCCATACCTCCTTGTTGAGAGAGTTCAGAGAACAGTAGCTAGGTTTAATTTCGTTCATTTCATAGTGTATTTCAGTAGCTTTTGTTCTTAGACACTTTCTTTTTGTAAAGCTTTTCTTTTATTTCCATGGTTGTTCTTAATTTTCTTGTGGTGTTCTTAGTCATGGAAGGCTACTAACCTCAACTAAGGTTGAGGATGAAACCTTTCCATTGATGACACTCACACTCTTGTTATAATACTTGCACATTTGATGATATATCTTATTTGTTATTCAAGTTCCATTCATTTAAATGCTTTATCTTTTGCAATGAATGTGGTTTTTGGTAGATATAGGACATTTAATGTGTTTCAACCGATGGATACATTGTTTTATCGGTTTGAATGATGATATCCATTGTGATTTGTTCATTGAATAGATACATTGGATGATTTGATTTCAAATGGGTACTCTTTGTGATTTATCTTTGAGTTGGATTCATTTAATGGTTCTAGAGTATGTGGTTAAGAAACTTGAATGACATCCTAAGCTTAATGTTCTTTGGGTGTTCAAGTAGAAACCAAGAAGTGTGAGTTGTTGGATTTGGTTTGGTGGATTCCTTAGCCTTAGTTCCTTTTAATTTGCATATTTCATTTCATCTCTTTTGTTTAGTCTTTTACTCTTGAATCTATCCTCAAACCTTTGGAACTAGGTTAAAATGAAGTTGATTAAACAAGACACCAAAATTTGACCATTTCCCTGTGGATTCGACCTCGCACTTGCACACACTATATTGCAAACGATTCGTGCGCTTACGAGTACTCATTAAAACACACATCAGTTATATGTATATATTTGGCTTGTATGACTATCTTACCCTGTGAGGCATGACTATTATTACTGTTTGTATAATTATACTTACTGGCTTATTATATATTTTGAGGTATTTCAGTAGTAGCTCTGAGGTGTCGATCTATTCCCAAATCTATATTACATTTATTTCGTTGTCAATAATTACCTCTGATAAGTTAGTAATGTCACGTGAAAATTCAAAAATTTTCACTTACGCTTTTTGTAAAAGCGGGGCGTTACAGTTTGGTATCAGAGCGGTTTGCTCTGAGGACCTTAGATTTGACCTTAGCATAGGATCTAGGCATACAAAGCTATAGGAATATAAAAGTATTTTTGCAAGCTAGATATTAGTTTGAATTTCACGAGTTAGAATAAGAATAAAATAACTCGCTTCAGTAGATAGATGTGTATGTGCACTTAGAATTTTATTGTTTATAATCATTGTTTATTTGAGTAATTTTGAGTGTTATAATTGTTTATAGCATGAATTGTTTAAGAAATCTTTATCAGTGACTGATTGTTAAATAATTAAGTTGTTAGCTTTATTGTTTGGTTTTAAACAATATATAGTCGCGTAAAGGAAAATGATAGTATTCTACAAATGTGGAATAACTGTTCCTTTAAAACACAGAATCATTCCTCCTAGACGCTGTCCCCTCTGTGACTCTAATCGTGTCCCTCGTCCTGAAGAAAATGGTGAGGAAGATCTGCCACCCCCACCTCCACCGCCACCATTCAATGATGGCACACACCCAGCTTTAATACAACTTATAGTTGACACCACTAGGCATCTGGCCGAAGCAATATCACGAATTCCATGACCCAATGAACGAGCCGAACCCATAGGATGTTTATTACACGATTTTGCTAGCTATCACTTTCGAACTTTTGAAGGAACGGAAGGGCCGAATGTTGCAGAAGCTTGGCTCACAGATATAGATGTACTGTACACTACCCTCGGTTGTAGAGATGAGCAGAAGGTTCAGTACATTGTACTGCAGCTGACGGGTGAAGCTAAGAGATGGTGGACTACAAGGAAGGTGCTGCTTGGAGGAGGAACAGTAATTACTTGGGAGATGTTTAAGGAAGAGTACAATCGACGTTTTTTCCCTCGATCTCAGAGGCAACTACGAGCGATAGAATTCCAAAATCTAGTCCAAGGTGACATGACTGTAGAGCAATATTCCACCAAATTCATGGAGCTAGCTCGGTTCGCAGCCAATCTTATCCCTGACAAAGAAACGAAAGTGGAACGATTTGAGAATGGCCTCAACCCTCATGTCAGGGAGAGAGTGATTTGTCTGGAAATAATGGAATACGCCAGATTGGTAGAAGTTGCGTCTCTAGCTGAAAGAGGAATACGAGAATCAGCCGCGGCTTACGAATTGAAGAAACGTTCGAAGCAGTAGATGACTCGCCCAATCAAGAGGCAGGCTATTGGAAGTGGTTCTAAACCCACTATGGGTAAGAGCTTCCGGCCAAAGATCAGCGGCCGAAAGACTATCTACAGTAAATACTCAAGGATCCACGAAGGAGATTGTAGGCAGGGAACGTCCACTTGCTTTAGATGTGGAAAGCCTGGACATTTCTGGAAGGACTATCCTACGAATATTGCTGAAGGAACAAAATCTCAAGGAAGCGGAGCACAGGCACGGGTATATTCTCTTATGCCCGGAGGAGAAGAAGAAGGATTCGAAGGTGATGAAGAGGATGCGGATGTAGTAATAGGTACCATTCCTCTATTCGGTAAAGTAGCAAGCATTCTTTTTGACTCAGGTACAACGCATTCCTTCATATCATCTACATACGTTAAATTGTGTAGCATGACTCCTCGACCCTTGAACCAAAACATAACTGTGTCCACACCTACTGGGAATGTAGTTACTTGTAGGAAATTCATTGAGAACTGCCCTATCGTCATAGGAGATAGAGTCCTACCGGCAAACCTAGCAGTGTTTCAAATGTTAGGTTTTGATGTAATTTTAGGAATGGACTGGTTGTCAAAGCACTATGCCAATATCGACTGTAGGGAGAAAGAAGTTATTTTTTGCTCTCTAAACGAAGAAGAATTCAAATTTTGTGGATCTCGAGTACGAGCCACTCCACCTCTTCTTTCTGCAATTCAAGCAAGGCAGAGCATTAACTGTCATGCGCAAGCATTTTTAGTCTATGTCAAGGCGGAGCCGGAAGGAGAATGTAAGCTGGAAGATATACCTGTAGTGCGCAATTATCCCAACGTTTTCGCCGAAGTCACAACTGGATTGCCACCTGATTGAGAAATCGAGTTCTCTATCGATCTGATGCTAGGAACTCAACCCATTCATAAAGCACCATACCGTATGGCGCCATCAGAATTAAAGGAGCTGAAGAAGCAACTTGAAGACTTGGTAGACCGGGGTTTTATTCGCCCTAGCGTCTCACCATGGGGAGCACCCGTTCTATTTGTAAGGAAGAAGGATGGATCTTTGCGTATGTGCATTGATTACCACGAACTCAACCGAGTAACGATCAAGAACAAGTACCCGTTACCGAGGATTGACGATCTCTTTGACCAATTGAAGGAAGCTACGGTATTCTCCAAGATTGATCTTCGATCGGGGTATCACCAGCTCAAGGTAAAGGAAGTAGACATTCCAAAGACGGCAATACGTACGCATTATGGGCATTACGAATTCTTAGTCATGCCATTTGGGGTGACTAATGCGCCCTCTGTATTCATGGATCTAATGAATCGGGTGTTTCACAAGTACCTTGACCAGTTTGTGGTGGTGTTCATAGATGACATCTTAGTTTATTCTGCCACTAGCAAAGATCACGAAGAACACTTGAAGACAGTTCTGAGCATCTTGAGAGAGAAGAAGCTTTTTGCTAAGCTCAAGAAGTGTGAGTTTTGGCTGAAGGAGGTCTCATTCTTAGGTCACGTAATTTCGAAAGATGGAGTAGCAGTTGACCCAAGAAAGATTGAAGCAGTGACAAATTGGGAGTGGCCATCGAATGTAAATGAGATACGGAGTTTCCTAGGATTTCCGGGATACTACCGAAGATTTGTTGAAGGTTTTTCTAAGCTTTCAGGACCTTTAACTGCTTTAACAAAGAAGAATGCTTGTTTCATCTGGAGTGATGAATGTGAAGAATGCTTTCAAGAGCTGGAGCAAAGGTTAGTATCTGCACCTGTTCTTACCCTTCCCAAGGAGTCGGAGAAATTCGTTATCTTTAGCGATGCATCTCTTCAAGGCCTAGGTTGTGTGCTCATGCAGTAAGGCAAGGTGATCGCCTACGCGTCAAGACAACTGAAAGACCACGAGAGAAATTATCCTGTGCATGATTTGGAACTTGCAGCCATCGTTTATGCATTGAAGATTTGGAGACATTACCTACTTCAAGAGACAGTGAAAATCTACACCGACCACAAGAGTCTCAAGTACATTTTCATGCAAAAGGAATTGAATATGAGGCAGAGAAGGTGGCTTGAGCTAATCAAGGATTACGATTGCAATATTATGTACCATCCGGGGAAAGCAAACGTTGTAGCAGATGCATTAAGCAGGAAGTCGTGCGGTAGAATCTTAAATTCTATCACCACCCCAGATCAACTGGCTCAACGTTTAGAGGTGATCCAATTGAACGTTGTGAAGGAGCAAGCAGTCTTAGCAACTTTGGTTATTCATTCTCTAACTTCTGATAGAATCAAATCGGCCCAGGAGAATGATCTTGAAGTGCAAGGATTGATGAGGAAGGCTAATTGCAGCAGGGCTTTTGGATTTTATTTCACGGATGACGATTTGTTGAGAATGGGTGACACTAGGATTGTTATACCTAACGATGTGGAGCTGAGAAGAGATATCTTAGATGAAGCTCACAAAACATGATATACGGTTCATCCGGGGAGTACCAAGATGTATCAAGATTTGAAGAAGAAATTCTGGTGGCAGGGCATGAAGCGAGATGTTGCTGAATATGTGGCCCAATGTCATGTATGTCAACAAGTGAAAGCTGAACATCAAAGACCTGCAGAGCCTCTTCAACCTTTAAGTATCCCGGAATGGAAGTGGGATCAGATTGCCATGGATTTTGTAGTAGGCTAACCAAAGGCACCCGGTGGCAAAGATTCCATTTGGGTTGTGATTGACAGGCTTACCAAAAGTACTCATTTCATTCCATTTCATATCACCGACCCGGTACCTAAGTTAGCTGAAATGTATATTAGAGACATCGTCAGATTACATGGAGTGCCAGTCTCTATTGTATCTGACAGAGATTCCCGATTTACTTCTAGGTTCTGGAAATGCTTACAAGACGCATTGGGAACTAAGCTAAATATTAGCACTGCATATCATCCTCAAACCGATGGACAATCAGAGAGAACTATTCAGATTTTGGAAGACATGTTGAGATTGTGCGTGCTAGACTTTAAAGGTAAGTGGATTAAATATTTACCTTTAGTCGAATTTGCCTACAACAATAGCTTTCAGGCGACTATTGGAATGGCACCGTATGAAGCGCTATATGGACAAAAATGTAGATCCCCATTATATTGGGATGGGATGAAGTGGGTGAAAAATATCTCATCGGGCCAGAAATGATACAAGACATGAAGGACAAGATCTCTATTGTTTGGAGAAGGATGCTGATAGCCCAAAGCCGGCAAAAGAACTACGCAGACAAGCACCGTCGTCAATTAGAATTCAATATGGGTAACCTTGTCTATCTAAAAGTCTCGCCGATGAAAGGAGTAATGCGGTTTGGCAAGAAGGGGAAGCTGAGTCCAAGATTTGTAGGACCCTTCAAAGTTAAAGAAGTGATTGGCCCCGTGGCATACAAAGTTGAGTTACCGCCAGCTTTATCTGAAATCCATAACGTCTTCCATGTTTCTACTTTGAGAAGACATGTTCATGATCCGCACCATGTCATAGACTTCGAGCCTCTTCAAGTTCAAGACAATCTCAAATACGAAGAATTACTAGTTCAAATTCTTGATCGCAAGGAGAAACGACTAAGGACCAAAACTATTCCTTTAGTTAAAGTCCTATGGTGAAACCACGATGTTGAGGAAGCATCTTGGGAACTTGAACATGAAATGAGGAACAAATATCCACATTTGTTTTGAGGTTTGAAAACTCTTTGCGGTATTTGATTAAAATACTTGCTATGTTTTTAAATGTCATACATTTGTGTTATGCATTTGTCTTGATTTTCAGGCATGGATTCAGAAGGGAATCCTATGCCACCTGGTTTACCATTAGTGCCTCCTGATGCTCAAGAGGACTTACCGGCACTTGCTGATATTCCTTTGGAGCAGCCAGCAGCCCCAGGTTTGTTTGCATTGGGACCTATTCCTTTGGGTGTGTTTGATCCCGTGGGAGAGTTCATGTTACTGCAGCAGACTTACTTTAATTATCAGGCTCTTAACAAAGTGGTACTTGATAGGATGGCTCAGATACATCATGAGATGGGATGGGATATTCCCATGGAAAACTTTGCCCCTGAAGATGAAAACCAGCCGGAGGAGGAAGCTCCTTTAGGTCAGGCGGAAGAGATTCCTGCGGCACCACCCATGGATATTTTCATTGATGACGATGATGACTCGGTAACAAGAAAGAAATTATTATTTCTTGATTGTTATTAGATTATATTATGTCTATTAGGGTTGCAAATTTCGAGGACGAAATTTTTGTAAGAGGTGGGATGTAATGCCCGGAAAAGACACCATACTTAAGTTATTGATATATGTGCATACATAAGTATAGGGCTTAAAAATTACTAATAGTCTAATAAAATTATATAGTTATGCATGTAGAGAGTTGGATCAGTGAAGTTAAAATCGATCGAGCGACTTCCTGGTCAATCGAGCGATTATAGGTCGAAGTTGATCGAGCGACTTTATTATCGATCGAGCGACTTCACCCGGTGCAGTGCAGTTTTCGTTAAATGCGAAAATAGATTTTTCCACCTAATAATTTGGGACCCACACGTTGTACTTGATGCCAAATGATTATACCCATATTTAGTTAGCCTAGTTAGTCCATTTTGGTCGAAACCCAACTAGATTTCCTTGGATATCATGTAATCATAGACTAAGATATGGAATAGTCACCTATGAGATTTGAGCTATGAATTTGAGGTATTGGCTGGCTCAAATCCGGCCATTGAGGTGTTGATTTGTTGGTTTAATCTCAGCCCTTCAAGAGTATTATATATAGGATGCATGGGGAGTTGATTTTCATGAAGAGGAAACCAAATTTTAGCCTAAACTCTCTTTTGTTCTAGTGCTGTAGAAATAGCACTAAAATCCTCCCATTTCACCTCACTTTCCAGCACCTAGCAAGCCAAATTTAAGCTCCAAACCACCCTTATTCTCCCACAAGATCAGTAGTGAAATGTGAGTAGAAACCACCTTTGATTTGAGACTAAGAAGCCAAGCTTTTCAAGTGGAATTCTCTTGGATAGCAACTCTCCTCCACTCTTTAAGACATTAGAAAACTTTGGGTGAGTATTTTCTCCCTTAAACTTTTCATAGAACAAGTAGTCCTATTGTTATTTTGAAATTATGATTTTTTCTTGCTTTTAATTATGCACATATATGTATGTTGTATGAAAAGTTGGCTAACTTATATTATGGACATATGAGTATATGTGAAAGCATGTGGGTGAGTGTTTACTACATGAGATAAGTAATTTGGAATGGGTAAATTGTGTTCTAAAATGGATCAAGAAATGTAAGTGTGAGAGTATATGTGTTGAGGTTTTGATATATATCTATATATAATAAGAAATAGGTGTATAACTTTGTAGGAATATATATATATATGTGTGTGTGTGTGTTTGGATTTACTAACTTATAATGTGTAGATATATATATATACATATATATATATATATATATACATATATATATATATATATATATATATATATATATATATATAGAGAGAGAGAGAGAGAGAGAGAGAGAGAGAGAGAGAGAGAGAGAGAGAGAGAGAGAAAGAGATATATGTGAGTGTAAATATTAAGAGGAAAGAGATGAATTTGTATTTAAAGAAAGGAATGTGTTTCCAAATATTTATGTGTGTGTTATAAGGATGTGTGAATTAAAGGAAGGCAAATTCATATGTGTACTTTATTAAATGACATTTGTATTCTTGTTTTTAAGGTATGTTATGTGTTAAATGATGCCCTAAAGGATGGATAATTCTGGTAGTACTAATATAAGAATTGGTAAGTAAGCACTAAAATAAATAAATAGATACGAGATCATGTGTAAATCTGTGGCCGTTGTAATATCTAGGAAGAGATATGGTAATAATAATATTTTCATAAATGCTTTATTAATCTATTATTATCACATGATGATTATTTTGCAGCTATAAAGGAAAATATTTGGAGCAGAAACTAGTAAGTATCTCTATACTTACTGAGGACGAAGCTGATTGACTTTTCCTATAATAAATACTTACTGCTTTATTTACTTGTTTGCGCATGTGGCTTTGCATGTTTTATTATTTTTAATAATCTGTCTAATAACAAGCTGCTGGATCTAGATCCGCAGTGGGTACATGAGGCTTCACATGAGTTCATAGGTTCTTAGTGAATGAGGAGGTACCTGAAAAGAGACTAATAAATACAAAAACTGGTGTACCTAGGTCACCAGGGAAACCGAGGTTTCCAGGAGCCTAGGCTCCCAAAGAAAATAATTAAAAGTTAAAGGGAGGAAGCCCAGGCTTCAAATAACACGTTAACCATGCCTAGGCCAACAGAAGAGTGGAAAAAGGGAAATATCTAAAACTCTACACTTAAAATTCTCATTGCTTTATGATTATGTTTATGTTCATTTTATGTCTATGATTCGCAATCATAGATTATATTTTGCATATACATGTGATTATATGGCCATTGCATTGTGTTGCATTAATTAAATAAATCAGCACTCGTATTATTATTGGAAACAGCGGACTCACTTTAGTGTTTATGTTGTTGTCTTCTCTTTGTATGGTATTTTGTAATGATTCAGGCTATGAAGAAGAAGAAGAATATCAGGACTATCCCGACTCATAGACGGTCCCTGGTTCAATCTTTTTGCAAGGCTGGATAGCCTTTCTTTTTGGGACTACCCTATTGTAGTTCACTTTACTTAGCTCAAGACATTACTTATGATCTTTCAATTATATGTATATATTTGGCTTGTATGACTATCTTGCCCTGTGAGGCATGACTGTTATTACTGTTTGTATAATTATACTTACTGGCTTATTATATATTTTGAGGTATTTCAGTAGTAGCTCTGAGGTGTCGATCTATTCCCAAATCTGTATTACATTTATTCCGTTGTCAATAATTACCTCTGATAAGTTAGTAATGTCATTCGAAAATTCGAAAATTTTCACTTAAGCTTTTTGTAAAAGCGGGGCGTTACATAATAGGAGAAAAGAACGCTAGGGTTTAGGGCCATATTTTCAAAATGACACCTCTACCCCTCAAAAACCCTAATAAGAGAAAAGAATGCTAGGGTTTGGAGTGTCTGCAGCAGCCAGGAACGAGGAACTTCGCGCTTTTATATTGCGGGGCATTTATGACATATCAGACATTCGAATTAGGAAAATTCTATTTCACAATGATTGTATCATTTTGAATTTTCTTTCATCTCAATTCAATCTGATACTTGAGCTAAAAGTTATGATTAAAATACTATAACTTGTGTAGAACTTGAAATTTAATCCAATCCGATTTTGACTTCCAAAATTTGCAATTTTTTCACTTTAAAACTACCGTTTTCTCTGCATAATCTGCAAAATACCAAAATACAAAACTAACAAAAAGTATTAGAAATAACAAAACTAAAGGTCTAACTAATGGAAATTAAGGGGTCCAAATATTTGGCACTCATCAAATACCCCCAAACTTACATTTTGCTAGTCCCTTAGCAAAACAAAATCAAATAAAATCAAAGCAAGAAACATAAATCCGCTTTCATGGGAGAGACGATTGCATTTAGCGTATGCAATAAGCCTTTTAAACCTCTAGGACTCCCTAGAGGACGAGTGAAGTCTCGTGACGGTTTGCCAGAAATAATACCCACAAACATTTTAAAGCACTATGTTGTTGTTAAGACAAAAACTTCCATACAAACACATGGTTCTTATATCATGAGTAGGCTTAACAAGGCGAACATCACAATCATACCAGACATCACAAATCAATTAACTCATAGATAGAAAATCGAGAAAACACATGTTTCAATAAGTGCAAAGTGAGATTTAACATAGACTCATGAGGTTTCAATTTTTCTCATAAGCTTTCTAATTGACCTATGTAGCGAGTGTTGGGCCAATGACTCCCAAACCAAATGGTTTTAGGGCACTAGATGTAAAAACATCCAAAGGGCTTAATTGCTCAAGTCAAAAAGGCTACGAAGCCAAACTAGTCATACAATCAATCAAATTTAAATTCTGCATCTTTTTATGCGAACACTCAATGCTTGATGAGGCAAAAGGCCCGGTTACTCAATGAGAACTCAAACCGATGATGATTTTTTTTTATTTTTTATTTTTTATTTTTTTTTAACAGCGGAGGTTTTATCAGCCAATCATCCTACAATTCTTATGATACACATTCCCCAATTCAAATTTCATACCCCACAGAACCAATGCAAATGTGCTTGTGAATTTTAATTAAAACAAGTGAGGTCTCTCAAATCCAGCAGATGAGTCAACAGATTCAAATTTCTAATGATATGCAATGTTTAAAATGTTAAGCAAACCAATGATGTGCGAACCATAGTAAGATGTAATCACGCTCAATCAAAAACATAGCAATTTTTTTTTTTTTTTTATTTTTTCAATAAGAACAAATAACAACAAAATAACAGAAAGAGACAGAAATGTCTACCTCACCCCCAAACTAAGATGACACATTGTCCCCAATGTGACCAGAAATACAATACCAATGTGGGTGACGCAAGTCGAGTATAATAATGCTCCCCCAAACTTGAATGGCAGACACTTATCCTGAAAAACATAATAAAAACAAAACAAACAACAATCAAGTGACAAGGAAAATAATGAGGGTTGCCTCCCACAAGCGCTAAGTTTTAAGTCTTCAGCCAGACTTTCCTCTAGAGACAATAGTTACTCGGAATAGGTCGGGTCCTCCAAAAGAGTCGTCTCAATCTTCGGACTCTTCAACTCCAGAAATGGTTTCAGCCTTTGCCCTTTGACCTTGAAAGTCGTACCATTTGTAGGATCCTCGATCTCAATGGCCCCATAAGAAGAAACAGAGCGAACAATAAATGGGCCCGTCCATTGAGATCGGAGTTTACCTGGGAAGAGATGCAACCGGGAATTGTAGAGAAGGACTTTCTGACTAGGCTCAAAAGATTGTCTCAAAATATTTTGGTCATGGGCCCTTTTCATTCGTTCCTTGTAAAACCTTGCACAGTCGTAAGCATCATTCCTCAGTTCCTCCAATTCATTGAGTTGGAGCTTCCTTTGTGAGCCAGCCTTTGTGAGATCAAAGTTCAACTGCTTGGTGGCCTAATAAGCCCGATGCTCCAGCTCCACCGGAAGATTACAAGCCTTGCCATAGACAAGCCGATATGGGGACATGCCAATTGGGGTCTTGAAGGCTGTGCGGTATGCCCATAGTGCATCATTCAAGCGCAGAGACCAATCTTTCGGTGAAAGATTTACCGTCTTCTCCAAAATTCTTTTGATCTCCCTATTAGATACCTCCACTTGTCCACTGGTCTGAGGGTGATATGGGGTTGCAACCTTGTGGGTGATGAAATATTTCTTCATCAACTGCTCAAAGATCCTGTTGCAGAAATGCTTACCACCATCACTTATGATTGCTCGGGGAGTACCGAAACAAGTAAAAATATTATCCTTCAAAAACTGAGCCACTACTCTGTGGTCATTGGTTTTGCAAGCAATAGCCTCCACCCATTTGGACACATAATCCACAGTAACAAGGATATAATGATGGCCAAAGGAGTTTGGGAACGGTCCCATAAAATCGATGACCCACACATCAAAAATCTCAACAATCAGAATGGGGTTGAGAGGCATCATATTCCTTCTAGAAATACTCCCTAGCTTCTGACAACGCTCACAAGAGGCTTAGTAGGTATGAGAGTCATGGAACAAGGTAGGCCAATAAAATCCACACTGCAAAATCATTGCAGTGGTCTTCTTTGCACTAAAGTGGCCTCCACAAGCATGATCATGGCAAAAGGAGATGACATTAGCTTGGTCATGCTCAGGGATACATCTCCTAATGATCTGATCAGGACAATACTTAATAAGGTAAGGATCATCCCAGAAAAAATATTTCACCATGGCCATAAACTTGGACTTATCTTGTCGTCCCCAATGTAAAGGCATATGGCCCGTGACAAGATAGTTGACTATATCGGCAAACCATGGTGAAGGAGTATGAGCAATGTGCATCAATTGCTCATCAAGGAAGGTCTCGGAGATGGGGGTGGCCTCCTCAGTAAAATCAACAGTCAATCTGGAGAGATGGTCGGCTACCACATTTTCAGAACCCTTCTTATCCCGAATTTCAATGTCGAACTCTTGCAATTGTAGAATCCACCGGATGAGACGAGATTTGGCATCTTTTTTGGAGAAAAGATACCTCAAGGCTGCATGATCTGAGTAGACAATGACTTTAGAAACTATCATGTATGTTCGAAACTTATCGAAAGCAAACAGGACTGCCAACAACTCCTTCTCAGTGGTCGAATAGTTGAGTTGAGCGTTGTTAAGCGTCCGACTCGCATAATAGATGACATGGGGGAGTATCCTTACCGTCCGACCGTTTGGTACCACGCGGGTCCGGACGAAATTTGAACCGTCCGGACGACTAAGCTCCACCCGTCCGGACGCCAAGAGCGACCATCCGAACGCTTCACACTAAAAAATAGAAAACTGAAGAAAAATTTGCAGAATTTAATTTTTCTCAAGTCAGTTTCAGAACACGTATGTATAATCAACTGATAACACAATCAGAGAGCATCTCAAAACTAGGTAGAGATATAAAAGAGAGTTGAGAATTCAATCAGCACAAATATTTTCCTGGACACAAAAAATTTAAATAGATGACTCAACTCATGCAATGTGTGTGTGTGTGAAGACTCAACCCACAGGATATGACTTTCAATGACATGACAGATAGCAACCAGATTTTCTAGACAAGAGAGAAAATCAGGGACAGAATAGTCAAAAGTCAAACCTTATAACTTACTAGGGCCTAGCCACCCTCATCTGATACACTCGCCCTAAGATGCAGCACACAAATGTTTTGCTTGTACTATGAAGGACAAGGTAAAATTTTTACTTGCACGTAAAGGTAAATTTTATATTGCAAATTTAGCACATGAGCAGTGAATAAACAATTAGAGCGCGGAATATATAAGATTTACTGCTTGATTCTTACTGTGCTGCAACCTAAAGAGGATGCCAGAGTTTTTAGGTTCTAGGTTCAACTAGCATGTGGTCAATTTGGCCATCTTATCAAAGTCCTCTTCTCTTATCCAAAAATTCTAGAAACAAAAAGTCAGAGAAGGAAAGATGTACCTTTAGAGAAGTCGTGGATAGTGCACATTTTTCATCGCATGAGGAGAGAAGCTATCCTACTTTTGCATATACAGGAAAACACTTGGCAAATTAAAGTCATAAACTCTCAATTATATCTAAGCAAAGTAAATTAATACCTAAAGAATTGAGATATCAGGAGAAAATACATGCAATTATCTGATATGCCAAAAAAAAAATCCTGCAAATTCTACCCAATTTTTTTTTATTATTATTAAAACATGCAATATGGAAATGATATCATAAGCAATGCAAGATCAAACCTGATGATGCCAATACAGAAAAGCAGTCGCTAGACCTACTTTTTCTGTCTTCCCCAACAAGTACCAGCCCAGTTCTCTCAAGAGAAATAGGGGGTAAAAACACAACTGGTTCCTAGATTGCATACAAAATATATCAAGAAGATAAGCACTCAAACCTAATGCCGTAGGATTAGCAACCAAATCCTAGGCATGAACAGCCAAACCTGCTAGGTGCGTTTGTTCCCCCTCATGGGGTGACTGTCCTTCTTAACCCAAGACTGTCTTCCTGAGGGTGGTTGTTGGTAGGACATCATCCACTCCATCATGCTCTACATCCAGATAGGTGGCTCACTATGATATTGATCTTTTTTCAACTTCTGAGGCCTTCTAAACTACTTGGATTTGTTCTTGGAGTTGCCACTGTGATTGGCTGGTACAAATCGCTGCTAAGGCCGCTGATGCTGAGATGCCTGGTATAGTGGTGCTTGAGACCAAGGAGCTTGATACCATGGAGTCTGAAACTGGGCCATATGTCTGGTGCCATGAGTAGCCTGTCTGGGCACTTCTTTCTTGGCTTGGCTACTGTGCTTTCAGGAGGGAGCACTGAGGACGAACATGCCCACTTGGACCGCAGTGATGGCATGTGGGAGATCTTATGATGGAATGAGGCTTCTGAGTGCCTGGAACATCATCATTGATCTTGTCCTTCCCTTTATCTTCAGCAGTGGGAGGAGGCTCTGGGACTGCAGGTTTCACAAATACAGTCTTTGAAGTAGAGGGAGCATCAGAAGAGGGAGCTACAGACCCGAGACCGGTCTTGTCAGTAGGGCTCTTCTGGATCGACAGCATACGAGTCAACTTCTCATCAGTGACTCTTTCTAACTGGAGCTGCGTCTCTAGTAGCTTTTCCACGAGCTCTTGTATTCTAAGCAGCAATGAACTCTTCTCAGTCTGTAAACTGTTCAGATCATAAAGATGCTGCTTACAACCTTCCCTCAGTTTCTCATACTCTATGTAGAGTGTCTTGTAAGCCTCCTTGAGCTCTTGCCCATTATCACTATGCTCTGAATAATAAGAGTCTTCCTCCTCAGCGTGTAGGGCTACAAAGGCCAGAAATTTTTCAGACTCTGGAGCTTCTTCTTATGACTCATCACTGAGAGTCACATTGTATGCCTTCCTCTTGCCCTTCTTAAGATTCCCACAATCGGCTCGGATATACCAAAAACTTGAGCATTCAAAACATCTGGGCCTTCTGGGATCCTTCTTTTCTTCTTCCTCAGGTTCAGCTTCTCTAGGAGCTTTCTTCACCTTTTCAGAAAACTTCTTTTGAATCGGTTGTCTCTTATAAGTCTTTTGAAATTCTTGGCTAACATAGCCACAGCTTTTTCTTCCTCCTCAGAGTCATCTTTAGATGAAGCTTCTACCTTCTTCTTGGAAGCCTTTAGGGCAATGGTCTTCAGCTTCTTGACCGGGGGCAGAGACAGCTCATATGTTTGAAGAGATCCCACCAACTCTTCAATCTTCATTTATTCTAGATCTTTGCTTTCTTCAATGGTTGTCACCTTGATCCTGAAACGCTCAGGCAATGATCTTAGAATCTTTCGGATGAGTTTTACATCCGAGACAGGCTTCCCAAGACTCACCATGGAGTTTCTTAGGTCACTCATCTTGGAGTAAAACTCTCCAAATGTCTCTTCTTCTAACATCTTAATTTCTTCAAATTTCAAAATCAACATTTGAAGTTTGACAAATTTTACAAGCTTAGTGCCTTCATATGTTGTTTCCAAAATTTGCCATTCTTCTTTGGCTGATTCGCAATTTGAAATTTTTGCAAATTCAGATGGTGAAAGTGCTTGGCACAGAGCATGGATGGCTTTGTCATCGGAAAGTCGTGCATTTTTCTGAGGGACTAGTTCAAGCGTTGTATCCTCTGGTTTAGTCCAACCAGTTTCAACAATACTCAAACAATCAATAGATTTTACAAAGAACCATATGCGAGCTTTCCAATAGCCATAGTTCGAACCATCAAAGGCAGGAACAAAATTAAGAGTTTGAGACATATCAAAGATTAGAAGTCAAAAATAGCACTCAAGAATAAATCTTCTCAGAGTGTACCAACCTCTGATACCAAATGAAAAATAGAAATTGACTTCTAAAATAAACAACCAGTGTGTGTGCACAATGTGTTAACAAAATAATACGGAAAATAAATAACACTAGATTTTTGTTAACGAAGTGGAAACTCAAGATGAGAAAAACCACTCTGGGGTAGCCAAACCTAGGATATCCACTATTCAGAAGACAAGACTAGATACAAGACAGTAACACTCACATACCCCTGAAACAGTGGTCGTACCTTGCTCTCTAACGTGTAACCCAACACGAACGCCTTCCAACCAGGTCTCCTACCTGAAAGGGTCTTCAATGGAATCCTTTACCTTAGGGCCAACCCCTAAGATAGAATTCAGTTTAAGCACAGCAACATCACGCACAATAATGGCTCTAGAGAGAACAAATCAGCTTAATAACCTCACGAAATAACTCTATAAGCTCTAGTGGAATTCAATACTGAATTCTTGCAGTTCTCAATGCCCAGGGCCTCTATTTATAGGCTGAGGGTTCAAATGGGCGACTGCTTTGAAAAATACGGGTGCCGTCCGTACGGTGGGCATGGGCCGTCCGGACGGACCACTGTGCGACCAAAAATTTCGAGAATTTCGCTAAAAATCTTTCCTTTTTGAGAGCCGCGTCTAGATGGTAAGGCACTGTCGTCCGGACGGTCGCATGTTCGCTGCAAGTAATTTCCTTACTAAGGCTTCGCGCGTCCAGACCAGGGGGATGGCCTTCCGGATGGTTGATCTTCTACACTCAATTTCTATATCTGTTGAACGCGTGTCTGGACCATGGCAGACTGACGTTCGGATGGTTGAGTTTGAATTACGAACTTGCCTTAAGGAGTAGCGCGTCCGGACGAGAATCCACGTCGTCCAGACGGTTGCAGCAATCTTCCCATATTTGATTTTGGAAAGAAAATCTGAAGCTTGATCGATCACTGAGAGTCGTCCGGACGAGCTGCTGAATCGCCCATAGAGGGAGGAATGACTACCTCATTATATGGACTGTCAGATAGCTGGAGGATAGAGATAACTATCATTCAACAATATCATGGATTATGCGGTATTTAAGGATAGAGATAACATAATGATGAGACCACAGTTTTCTATGCAAAGTGTTAAACAGTTCAATATAGTCATTGCACTCCACTCGTTTAGGGCCGTCACCCGATTAGCGTCTTTCTTGAGGCCGTCCCCTCTACATTACGTTTTGATTAGCTTATTTTCGAACTAGCAAAGTACGTTCCATGTCACTCTACTAGCACTTTGAGAGACGTTGACTCCAATATTAATTATTAGGGTTTTCGGTTTCAGGCACTATTCCCATCCTAAACCTTTGGGAAACGTAGCTCCCAATATTAATAGTTTGATTATTCACATTATGCAATAATCATTCACACGCATCCAATTAAATTAAAATATAAGCACAACACTATTGAAATCCAGTACTACCCTCAGTAAGTAATTTATACTTACAACTCTTTTGTGCAGTCTCAGTTCATCATCTGCAATAAATACATATATATGTGCATAGAAGGTTAATATCATTACTTATTAGAAATTCATGCCTAAACATGAACCTTAGTCACACATAATTGCATTTTCCACGAATCACACAATTGATCAAAATAATGGTCAATCCTTTTTCATATGACACCAAAATTCAGTTCTTTTAATAGCACACTTCCATCTTTGATTTATACTACAAAATCAATACTCAATCAATTAGCAAACAAATACCTTAGAATAATTTCTAATCTAGGTTTCAATAATTATTAACAATTGAGTACCATCCAGAATTCCTAATATCATTTTCTAAAGCATAGATAAATCAGCCAACAAGAAGCCTATGCATAAATCAGCCACATTCTATTGGACAAAATCACTTCATTGTAAATATGCTTTTTAACAGGGATTCTGCTATTCAGAAGTGCTTCTAGAAGATTCTGCACAGTTTGCAAGGCAGAAAATTCAGTTCCCTGTCAGCCGTCCGGACGACATGTCATACCGTCCGGACGCCCATCTGAAAGTGCCAGCCGTCCGGACGACATGTCATACTGTCCGGACGCCCATCTCCAAAGCATCATCCGCCAAAAGATGAGAACTTTCCTTCCGGACCTTCCCTGTGTCGAGAAGTTTCGAACTGCTCCAGCTTGCATCTATCCGGACGACTCTCAATGTTCGACCAAGCTTTAGGATTTCTTTCCAAAACACAGTTATGGGAAGATCTTTGCAACCATCCGGATGACGTGGATTCCCGTCCGGACGCTCTCATCCATAAGGCAAGTATCGCATTCAGAGCTTGGTACACTCTGTTAAGATTCAATTCGAGTGTTATTTCTTTGACTTCTATCTAAAATGTCTCAAACTCTTAATACTGTTCCTGCCTTTGATGGTACGAACTATGGCTGTTGGAAAGCTCGTATGCGGTTCTTTTTAAAATCTATTGACTCTTGGAGTATTGTTGAAACTGGTTGGTCTAAACCAGCGGTTGCAGCACTCGAACTAGTCCCTCAGAAAAATGTACGACTTTCTAATGATAAAGCCCTCTATGCTCTATGTCAAGCACTTTCACCGTCTGAATTTGCAAAAATTTCAAACTATGAATCTGCTCAAGAAGCGTGACAAATCTTGGAAACAACATATGAAGGCACCAAACTTGTAAAATTTGCCAAACTTCAAATGTTGATTTCCAGATTTGAGGAAATCAAGATGTTGGAAGAAGAGACATTTGGAGAGTTTTACTCCAAAATGAGTGACCTAAGAAACTCAATGGTGAGTCTTGGGAAGCCCGTCTCGGATGTAAAGCTGATTTGAAAAATTCTAAGATCTTTGCCTAAGCATTTCAGGATCAAAGTGACTACAATTGAAGAGAGCAAAGATTTGGAAGAAATGAAGATTGAAGAGTTGGTGGGATCTCTTCAAACTTATGAGCTATCCCTGCCCCCGGTCAAGAAGCTGAAGACCATTGCCCTGAAGGCTTCCAAGGAAAAGCTAGAAGCCTTATTTGAAGATGACTCTGAGGAAGAAGAAAAGGCTATGGCTATGCTGGCAAAAAATTTCAGAAGACTAATGAGAGATGACCGATTCAAGAAGACGTTTTCTGAAAAGATGAAGAATGCTCCCAGAGAAGCTGAACCTAAGGAAGCATAGAAGAAAGATCCCAGAGGTTCGAGATGCTTTGAGTGCTCAGGATTTGGGCATATACGAGTTGATTGTGGGAACCTCAAGAAGGGTAAAGGGAAGGCATACAATGTGACTCTTAGTGATGAGTCAGAAGAAGAAGAAGCTCCTGAGTCAAAAAAATTTCTAGCCTTTGTGGCCCCACTTATAGAAGAGGAGGATTCTTATTACTCAGAGCACAACGACAATGGGGATGAACTCAAGGAGGCGTACAAAACTCTCTATCTAGAGTATGAAAACTGAGGGAAGGACATATGCAGCACCTTCATGATCTGAACAGTTTGTAGACTGAGAAGAGTTCCTTGTTGCAGAAAATACAAGAGCTAGAGGAGAAGTTACTAGAGACATAGCTCCAATTAGAGAGAGTCACTGATGAAAAGCTTACTCATATGCTATCAATTCAGAAGAGCCCAATCGACAAGACTGGTCTCGGGTATGTAGCTCCTCCCACTGACACTCCCTCTACCTCCAGGATTGTTTTTGTTATGCCTGCAGTCCCAAATCCTCCTCCTGTTAAAGATAAAGGGAAGGACAAGCTTTATTGAGATGTTCCGGGCACCCAGAAGCCCCATTCCATCAGAAGATCTCCTATATGCCATCACTGCGGTTTTAGTGGGCATGTCCGACCTTAGTGCTCCCTTCTTAAAGTACATAAGGTGAAGGCCAAGAAAGAAGTGCCCAGACAAGC
Organism: Alnus glutinosa; assembly: GCF_958979055.1. Classification (NCBI taxonomy): domain Eukaryota; kingdom Viridiplantae; phylum Streptophyta; class Magnoliopsida; order Fagales; family Betulaceae; genus Alnus; species Alnus glutinosa. The sequence continues at coordinate 15,267,965 of NC_084887.1, forward strand.
TAATCATGACACTAGACCTCTGACCCAGCATCAGACTCCATGGTATCAGGCTCCTTATCATCAAGCACCAAGATATCAAGCTCCTTGGTCTCATGCACCACGATACCAGGCATCTCAACATCAACGACCTCAGCAACAATTTGTACCTACCAATCGCAGTGGCAAATCCAAGATCAAATCCAAGCACTCGAAAAGGTCGCAGAAGGTGGAAGATGATCAATACTACAGAGAGCCACCTATTTGGATGCAAAGCATGATAGAGTGGATGGGTCAACAGATGAAGTCCTGTCAGCAACCACCCACTGGAAGGCAGGCTTGGGTCAAGAAGAAGAATAACATTCACCCCATGAGGGGGAATGGACACACCTAGCAGGAGAAGGTGTTCATGCCTAGGATTTGGTTCCTAATCCTAAGGCATCAGGTTTGATTGCTTGATTTTTACTTGTTATATTTTGTATGCAATCTAGGAACTAGTTTTGTTTTGCCCCCTATTTCTCTTGAGAGAACATTGCAGGTACTTGCTGGGGAAGACAGAAAAAGCAGGTCGAGCGACTGTTTTTCTATATTGGCATCATCGAGCTTACACAGGTTTGATAATGCCTTGCATATGATGTTATTTCCATATAGCATTTCTTTTACTAATAAAAAAAAGGGGAGAAATTGCAGGATATTTTTTCTTTTCTTGGCATATCAGATATTGCATGTGTTTTCACCTGATATCTCAATTCTTTATGCATCAATCTACTTTGCTTAGATATGATTGAGAGTTTAAGACTATATCTACCAAGTGTTTTCCTGTATATGCAAAAGTTGGATAGCTTCTTTCCTTATGTGATGAAAATGTACACTATCCTAGACTCCTCTAAAGGTACATCTTTCCTTCTCTAACTTTTTGTTTTTGTTATTAGAAATTCTGGATAAGAGAAGAGGTTTTGATAAGATGGCCAAATTGACCAAATGCTAGTTGAACCTAGAATCTAAAAACTCTGGCATTTTCTCTAGGTTGCAGCATCAAAAGAATCAAGCAGTTATTCTTATGAATTTTGCACTATATATGTATATTTTCTGCTAATGTACTAAAATATGCCTTGTCCTTCATGGTGCAATTAAAATATTTACCTTGTCCTTCATGGTACAAGTAAAACAATTGGATGCTGCATCATAGGGGGAGTGTATCAGATAAGGGTGGCTAGGCCCTAGTAATTAATAAGGTCTGACTTTTGACTAATCTCTCACTGATTTTCTCCCTTGTGTGGAAGATCTGGTTGCTTTGTGCTATATCGGTGAAAGTCATACCTTTTTGACGAAGCCTTCACACACACACACACTGCACGAGTTGAGCAAGCGATTCTCATTCTTATGTTTGCAGGGACATTTTTTCTTATCTTATACTTGTTCATCGACTATATGTTTGCATAATTCTGACTTGATCTTTGACTGATTTGTCAGAATTGGGTACATAAGTTTGCTACTGTACTTGTGAACGATCTAATGATGCTGCTCTTCTTTCCTCGTTTCAGCTTCATGTTGTTTTTCAATTCTTGTTTATTTCAGTCTTGTGGACTTTATTACTCTGTTTACCCTGGTCCTTCTGAGACCTTTAGGGGGAGTAATTTTTGTGTGTTTTCTTATTACTCTGTTTTACCCTTTGTCCCTTTATGACAAAAAGGGGGAGTAATTTTTATTTGGACCAGGATTGTATTTTTAACCGGTCAAGAGATTTTTGTCCCAAAATGGCCAAAGAGGGAGTTTTTTGTTGGACAAAATCACTTCTTTATAAAGATGCTTTTTAAGAGGAATTCCGCTATTCAGAAGTGCTTCCAGAAGATTGTGTACAGTTTGCAAGGTAGAAAATTTGGTTCCCTGTCAATCGTCTGGACAACTTGTCATACCGTCCGGACGCCCATCTGTCCAAAGTGCCAGCCATTCAGATGACATGTCATATCGTCCGGACGCCCATCTCCAAAGCATCATCCGTCCGGACGACGAGAACTTTCCATCCGAACCTTCCCTGGTGTCGAGAAGTTTCAAACTGCTCCAGCTTGCATCTGTCCAGACGTTTCAACAGCACGTCTGGATGACTCTCAATGTTTAACCAAGCTTCAGGATTTCTTTCCAAAACACAATTGTGGGAAGATCGCTACAACCGCCCAGACGACGAGGATTCCCGTCCGGATGCGCTCATCCATAAGGCAAGTATCGCATTCAAAATCCAGATGTCCGGACGCTAGTCAGCATGGTCCGGACGCGCGTGCATCAGATATGGAAATTGCGTGCATCAAAATCAACCGTCCGGACGATCATCCCCCTGGTCCGGACGCGCGAAGCCCATATATGGAAATTACTTGTAGCGGAAGTGCCACCGTCCGGACGACAGGGCACCACCGTCCGGACGTGGCTCAATAACAGGAAAGAATTTCAGCGAAATTCTCGGGAAGTCGATTACACAGTTGTCCGTCCGGACAACCCATGACTACCGTCGGGACAGTGCCTAGTTTTTATTAAGCCAGACGCTCATTTGAACCGTCAGTCTATAAATAGAGGTCCCTAGGCTTGAGAACAGCAAGAATTCAGTATTGAATTCCATTAGTGCTTAGAGAGCTATATTGTGAGATTATTAAGTTGAGTTGATCTCTCTGAAGTCGTTGCTGTGTGTGATGTTGCTGCGCTTAATCTGAAGTCTATCTTAGGGGTTGGCCCTAAGGTAAAGGATTCCATTGAAGACCCTTTCAGGTAGGAGACCTGGTTAGGAGGCGTTCGTGTTGGGTTACACGTTAGACTGCACGGTATGACCACTGCATCAGGGGTTTGTGAGTGCTACTACTTTATAACTAGTCTTGTCTCCTGGGTTTGGCTGCCCTGGAGTAGTTTTTCTTATATTGAGTTTTCCACTTCGTTAACAAAAAATTCTTGTGTTATTTAAATTCCGCACTGTTATTATTTTGTTAACACTTTGTGCACACAAACACTTAGAAGTCAATTTCAATTTTTCAATATTAATATCACAAATCAATCAACCTAATAATATTTTAAATCGTATTTCTCAAATCCAATGATAAAGGGTTACTTTAATAAATTAACATTTAACCAAATTAAACCCAACTAGAAAATCATAACCATCTAACCAAAACATAATTGAATGCCCAATTTCTAGAATATAGACTAATCAATAAATCCTAAAACATAGTACATGGCCAAACTCATCAAAATAATATTGAACCCTTTTCCATAAAACCAATCTAAAACGGACAATAAAACTCCCCACATCTTTTAGGGCAAGATTACAACAATTGTAGGAGTTACCACTCACAAGTCAATAACCAGAATTTACCAACCCACTGTAAATCAACCTTTTCAAAACTACTCGGTCTTTCACAATCAAACTATGGAATCATATTTTATTACTTTTGAAAACAACCTTTGAAAATAAATATTGACTTCTAAAAGAACCAAGTGTGTGTTTGTGTGCAACAAAATATCTTAAATGCGAAATTTGAAGAAGACAAGATATTTGTTGACAAAGTGGAAACTCTATGAAGAGAAAAACCACTCTGGGACAGCCAAACCCAGGAACTCCACTATCCAAAAACTAAGCAAGTTACAAAGCACTCGTACTCACAAAACCCATTGTAGTAGTCATACCCTTAACTATAACACGAATCTCCTCGTGAATGCATCCCAACCAAGTCTCCTACTTGAAGGGGTCTTTGATGGATTCCTTTACCTTAGGGCCGACCCCTAAGATAGACTTCACACAAACTGTTGAGCACACACCAGCAACGGGTAAAGAGCTAGCCGATCTTCAATTCTCCCTATAAACCCTCTCTAAGCACTACAGAATTCATACAAATTACAAGCCTAGAGCCCTCTATTTATAGGCTTACAGAAATCCTAAATCTGCTCAAATTCGAACTCTGGCTATTAAATGTCCAGATAGAAGTTAGCCTCGTCCGGACAATCTTCTGCGACCGCCTTCTAGAATAGCGCAATTCTTTCAATAACAAGTCCACGTCCGGATGGCTTAGCCGAGCGTCCGAACGGTCTTCGTTGTAACTCCTTTCCGTGCTCAGAAAGGAAGTCCGAAATATTCTGAAATGCTAGACAGTGTCCGGACATGTTGCCACGTTTTTCAGACGTCTTGTAGAGACTTCCCAAACAGTGTCGACTGAAATCCAACTCCGTGTAGAAATTGGAGAAGCTTGACCTAGCGTCCAGACGGTGTTGCTCTGACGTTTGGACATCTTCAACACTGAAGCTTCTAAACATTGCGGGGCGTCCAGACGCCTTCAAAGGCCCGTCCGGATGGTTGCACAGGAACCGGCTGTTTTGACTTGGAAACTGAATGGAATCTTCATGGACATCTTCTAGAAACTTGTGATCAGTCACATGACTTGAAATGAACACTGTCCATATTACATGAAGACTCTGAATAGAAACTAATCATCCTCTTTAAATTGCAACCATTACATAAAGTGTTTTTGTCATCCAAAATGTAGCCAACATAAAATACTAACAACCTTAATTCCAGAACATCACATAACCGGCCATCAAGTAACACACACACACCTAAAACATCACAGTAACACACGGCCACTACAAAACACCCATACCCAACACACAATCAATTGATCTCCAAATTTGTACAAACTATAGTCAAAACAGAGGAAAAATATTACATACACCCAAATCAGAATATTTCAGCTTTGGAATCATCCATATTTACAACACAGCTCAAAGAACACAAAACATCACTCATTGCTAACACATAAAATCAATACCCAAAACTTAACTCAACCTAACAGTGGATTATTTCAATACAGGAGTACACGGCTGTGTTTCACACACACACACAATCGGTTCAAACAACCAACCCTCAAAATACCTATAAATCAAGACATCCAATTTTACAATAAATCAGTAAACCAAAATCCATTAACTAATTCAATCGATCAATGATCAACAAGAAAATACCCAGAATAAATCAAAATGGATTATAAGAATTTACCCTGGAAATTTCATAGAAAATCCACTAGAAATTGCCGGAAAGCCCTCATTGGATCGCCATGAAAACCAGCCTTCAAGCCGCCGGGTCTCGGGTCTTTTTGGGTTCGGTCTATTGGCTCCACCAATCGTCAACTCACCGGTAGAATCGGCATAAACTCGAGTCACTGGCGTCGATCCATGGAGGATTGGCCTCCCCCTAGGTTACGGGTTCGCCGGTTCTCTCCCTCTCCGGCTACCTTTCTCTTCGAGTCTGACTCCATCTCCGGTTCCTCTCTTTATCTCTCCCGATCTCTCTATCTCTCTCAATTTCTCAGTTCTCTCTCTGATTTCTCTCTCTCGGTTTCACTCTCTTTTTCTCTCTGCCTAGTCGTGTACAGAAACGAAGAAGGAAGAAGAAATAAAAAGAGAAGAGAAAATAAGAAAGAAGAAGGACGAATGGTGCGTGAAAAATAGAAGAAGAAAGCCTCTGTCAAATAACCTGAGAGATTCAAAGGTGAGTCACAGGGCAAGCATGACAGTGATGAATCATGATGGTGAGTCATCAAATGGAATGATGACTATACAAAATATCAACAGATATTTTAATTCACCTACGATTAAGTTCTATCTTAGCTAATTTAACTTGGGTTAATCCATAGATATTTATTTAAAACTTACTAATTAAATTTTTACCATAGATATTTCTCATAGATATTTTCACATTGGATCTTTACCATTATGAATAAGTAAGATTATAATCTAAGTCCGTTTTGAGCCTAGTTCGTTTCATTGTTAATATTATTATCTCAATAATATTATAATACCATAAATATATATATATATATATTTCACACAATAATATTATTCAACAATATTATCATATCAATTAATCCATTGATTAATTCAGTCTGTCTATTAAATAATCCTGTAATATTATTAGAGTCTGATAATATTATTTTTTATTTATAAAATTATGGTTTATAAATAATAAGACTAAGGAATATTTATTTTCATAAATATTCGTATATTCCTTATTATTTATCGGGGATTAAAAATATCGCGTTTAAAGCCACGTATTTTATTAACAGCTGGACGTGAATATTGTTTCCTACAATATTAAGCCGTTCAAGAATCGAGTCTTGGGAATCGAACATCGATTCTAGACTCACCTATTTTATTCAGTCTTAAATTCTAATTTAAGAAATTTTCTTTTATTATTGAAAATCATGGGCGCTACAGTTTCATTAAGCTAGTGCTTCAACACTATCTGTGCTTTGTGTCCATGCTATCACAAATGCAACTCATTTTATGTTTTTTCTTAAACTTTTATCAATACATGCATCACATAAATCATTTCTCAATCCACATGTTCTCAATCATAACTCAAAAACTCATGAATCTTATCAAAACATCACTTCAACATACTGAAAGCAATTCACATGCATATGTGTAACGCCCCGCCTTCTACAAAAAGGCGTAAGTGAAAATTTTGATTTTCAAGTGACATTACGACCTCATCAGAGATAAATTAACAGCAGAATGTATTTTTCTTTAAGAATGACACATCAAAACTTCTAAATAAAAATACTTCAAAATAGATTAAAGAGTGTGTGATTAAACAATTACACAAAGATAGTAATAGTGCCACATAGTTGGCAGAAATAATTTACAACTCAAAATATCATAATGTGATTATTAATACAAACCAACTAGAATATAAATATTGTTCTCCAAATAGAATAACCTAACGAACTACAGCATAGTAGTTCACAAAATGGAGGCAACTTAGCCTCAAAACTGCCATCAGGGTCCATTTAGGCATCTGGATAATCCTGATATTCTTCATCATCAAATCCTGTATTAATAAATAATACAGAGAGAAACAATAATACAAAAATACCTAAGTGAGTCCGATGTTTTCAATAATATAATGAATACTGATTTATTTATGAAATTCAACACAATGAAATAACATAAAATAAAGATTTTATATAAATAAATAAAGCAATGGTATGACAGTTTTATATGCAGAGTTTTAATTATATCTTTGAAGCACTAATCTCGTAATGGATCCTACGGTCCGTAGTAGCATGTTGATTGGGATTTTATGGACCCCTTTTTACGGGTTACTTGGGATCCTACGGTCCCCTGGAGCCTACGGTCCAATGTCACCTCACAGAATTTTATTAATCTTTTACTCGAATCCTACGGTTTCAGCATAATTGAAATCCTACGGTTTCAGTGGCTTGTTTATTATTCTATTATTGGAATCCTACGGTTCCAACGTAACTGAAATCCTACGGTTTCAGTAGCTTGTTAATCAGTTTAGTTAAAATAGTAAAATATGCAAATTCACATGCACAACCAAATAAATAAAAATAGTAAACACAATATTAAAGAAAAGGTCCACCAGCATCACCCTCAGTAAGTATAAAGATATTTACTATCTTCTGCTTCCAAAAGGATTTCCACATAATTGTTGACAAAAGGTTCTAGAAAAAGGGCTAAAACTGCACCCTTACTATATAGCACACGAAACAGAGAATTTTTCTATTTTCCTTTTAAAAGAGATGCAACTCGTGAGAGCAACAAAGTGTTTCTTCTCTTTGTTTTCTTCATTCTTTTCCCTTTCATTAACATCATAAACCGAATACACAAAAATACACTACAATATAATTCAATGCACACAATAGTGAATTAATATAATTCACTAATAATATGTTTTATTCCTATTATTATTCTGACATTGTAATGGCATATAAAATTAGTCCAATTATATTTTATTACTAATCCTTTTATGCGGACTTTATTACGGCATTTATCAAGGCCCTTAAAAATTTATTTATCAAAACAGATTTCATAATAGCATAATATTCTTTTTATAATATTCTCTTTATCAAAATAAATATAACAGTTTAAAACTCACTGATTTTACAGCAGAGTTTTGCAACCCAAAATAACTTGAAGCTTTAGTTAAATAAAATAAAAACAGGTATTGTTTCAGTTATTCTAATTGAAACAGTGAGATACCAAAATAGATTTTAGCCAACATATTGCTTATTTTTATATCAAATAAACTTAATAACTTCGTTAACGGGTTTTATACTTTAAAAACAGATGGATTTAGAATAACTATATAATTAATTCTTTTATGAAATTGAGCAGAATAACGACATTAGTATTAATAATGCCTAAAAATACTTTAAATATTTGGGTAGCGTAACGGCGCTTTATAAAATATTTATCTTTTAATCAGGCATCACAACGGCATGATTTATTTTCTGAATATGCTACTTGAAATACCTTGTTAAAACACAACTTAAAACATTAGATACTTAAAATAATAAAAACTGTAAAATCACCAAATATTAAAAACAAAGCTAATAACTTAAAAATTACATAAAATAAAACAAAACCTCACCAAATATCTCAAAATGGTATTTTGAGATATTAAAGGGTCCCTTTATTCCATTACTAGTCTTTTTCTGTTTAGATGGTTCTCTCTCTTGTTCCATTTTCTTTTCTTTCTTGTACCACAAGCACACACATACACACTTCTTTCTTTTTCTTATCTTTTCCTTTTCCTTTTTCCTTTTATGCCCTTCTCTAGACTATTCTTGCTTTTGTTTTCTTCCTTTTCATTCTTTCCACCGAACCTGCACCCACTTTCCTTTTTTGTCTTATCCTTTTCTTTTCTTCTTTTCCTTTTATTAACTTCTAGCTTTGTTTATTTTGTTTTCCTTTTTGTACCCACCAAATGTACACACAAATCAGAGAGAAACGAGAGAGAGAGAGAGAGGCTTACAACAAAAGAGAGAGAATCCTTCTACTAGATTACCCGAGCACACCGAGGGGAAGAAGTAATAGTTTTCTTCTTCTACCTCTTGCTGCACGTGAAAGAGAACCAAAGGGGAAGCAAAGTTGTTGCTATAGATTAAAGAGAAGCAAGGAAGAAACAAGAGAAAACTAATGACCTCCCTTGGTACAACTCAGAAACAGAGAGGAAGAGAGAAGAAGAGTTTCTGTAGAGAGAAACTGAGACTGAAGAAGAGAGGATGTTGTGCGTGAATCAAAGGGGGTTACACCTTCCCTTATAGTAACTTCAATGGTTAGGACCTCTTTGCTTTGATTGTATCGAACGGGTAAAAGTAGAACTTGGGCAACACGCATGAGGACGGCACAGTAGAGGGCGTGAGAGGCATGAGTCATAAAACTTGGGTATCAAGCTTGATCCAATGGTTGGTGTTGCAGCAAGTGTTCAGTGGGTTCTTCAGCTTGAGCAGCAAACTTGGTGAGATTCAGCCTGGGCAACACGTCCTTAGCTTGATAAACATTGGCTTCTCATCTAATGGCTGAAATTCAGCTTGGGCTTCAAGTTTGATGAGTGTTGCGTTGGTAGCTTGCCATTTGTTCATTTTCTTTTGATCAACTAATCAGGACGTGTAGGCTAAGTTAATTTGTAAGTGTGGGCTAGGCATCAAAGTGCACGTGGACTTGGACTGGCCTCCTTTCAAACATGTGGCCTGGGTTCTTAAATAAATAAAATGGGCCCACTAATTATGAAATTCGGAGGGTAGCTAGAGGACTTCGAATAGAGTTTCCTAGTTTTTGAATCAACTAAAATGGAGTTTGTTTAGCCCAGTTTACGTCATCCCAAATTTCGAAGTTCGTTTGAATTTTTATTAAATTGAAACTATAAAAGCTTCTTAATAAATGAATATTTATTTTCATAAATATTCATATTTATTTTTTTTGCGTTATTATTAGGTCTTAAATCATATTTTAAGATATTATATTCAATATCTTAAAATATGGGGTGTTACATTATGTCATACTAAAATACTATTAGCTCGAGTTTATCAAATCATGATATTTTCTTGGCATAAAACATAATAATGTTTTCAGTGAGTAAAATACTCATTTTCGCTGCTCGGTATATGGCTTAATGATGGATCCCCAACCAAAGCCTTGCAAATGTACTTCTACAATAACAAATTGCATGACACATCAAAACTTAACACAATTTTTTCTAACTCTAAACCCCGGTTAGCTCTTGAATTACCCAAGAACTAAGACCCATGCGAAACCCATAGAATTTCTAGGGTTTCATTTAACAACCCATTAACCAAAAACAATAACCCATAAGATTATCATAGGGTTAGACACCAAAAATTAGATAAAAAAATCTAGGGTTTAGGGATTTTACCTTGAATCCTCACTAAAATTAAATCCAAAGCTTGGAAATGATCAAGAAAAGTCCAAACACATAATACCTAAATAAAATTGATAGATTAGACTCATCCCCCCAAAAATATACACAAAAATCTAGAGGAACTTGGATTTTCGGATTTATCTCAAACCAATCATTGAAAACGTAGATCTTGCTTCGAGGATCACATTTTCGGCGTCGAATTTGAGTTTTGGGGCTTCATTATTCTAACATCTATGGTTTTGGGTCAAAACCATAAGAGAGAGAAAGAGTTGGCATGAGAGAAAGAGAGAAAATTTATAAGAAAATGAGCTGAAAATTGCCATTTAGCAATTTTAACAGAGGCCTGCCCGGACACATAAGTGGCATGTCCGGACATGCATGTGTGTATTTGCAGTACGAAACTTTTTATAAGTCCTGTCCAGACTCGCGAAGAGATCAGGACTTTCTAGAAGTCCTATCCAATGGCCATCCGGACACAGCACCAGATGTGGACTTTCTGCCAAGTCCGTCTAGACATGGATCTTGGTCCGTCTGGAAGTGATACACAAAAAGTCACCATTGACTTGCTGATTAACCCATCCGGACGCAATTCACAGAAATTCAATCTTAAACATTTTCTAAGTTTTTTTCTTCCTCATTTTACCTAATTATTCACTTAATTACTCTAATTCATGTTTTTAATGTTTAATTAATGTCTTGGACATTACATCCCTCCCTTCTTATAAGAATTTTGTCCTCAAAATTCAAATTCTAAGTCGTTAAACAAGATTACAACATGCATTTTATCTAAGTGAACGTATGAAAATGATATGATAAAGTGATCATACCTGGGTTTACTCGAACAAATGGGGATATCAACCCGCATCCCTTGCTCGAGCTCCAACGAGGCTTCTTCTAAGCCATGATTTCGCCATAAGATCTTCACTACCGAGATGGTTTTCGTCCTAAATTGCCGTTCCTTGCGATCCAACACTTGCATTAGGAGTTCTTCTTATGTCAAATTTTCTTGTGTTAGTATTTTATGTTGGCTTCATTCTGGATGACAAAAACACTTTATGTAATGGTTGCTGAAAATAATTTATTGAATTCTTAAACAAACCAAGTGTGTGTGTTTGTGTGCAAACAAATATCTTAAATGCGGAATTTAAAGAGACAAGATATTTGTTATGAAGTGGAAACTCTATGAAAAGAAAAAACCACTCTGGGGCAGCCAAACCCAGGAAATCCACTATCCAAAAATAAAGCTAGTTACAAGACACTCGTACTCACATAACCCCAGGCAATAGTCAAACCTGGAGGATTCCTTTTCCCTAGGGCCGACCCCTAAGATAGACTTCACACAAACAATGAGCACACACCGGCAACGGCTTGAGAGCTAGCGGATCTTCGATTCTCCCTAAACACCCTCTCAAAGTACTATGGAATTCACCACCAAATTCTGTACAAAACACAGACCTAGAGCCCCCTATTTATTGGATTCAAGAGACCTTAAAAACTGCTGAAAATCAGACTCTGTCTGTCGACCGTCCGGACGGGTTTTTACGATATCCATCAGAAACAGGGCATATCTTATCCTTATCAGGTGTGCATTCGGACGGCTTGACCGAGTGTTCGGACGGTCTTCATTGAAATCCTTTCTGTGTTCGAACGGAATTATGGAGTTATCTGAATTATTGTATATCGTCCGAATGTCTTGCCGAGTCGTCCGGACGGCTTGTAGATAATGAACATCGTCCCAACGTGATGCCGAGTCGTCCGGACGGAATACTAAAACTGCCCAATCAGTGTCGATTTCTGAGAACAGACTTCTTGTAGAATACTGATTGACCGAGCGTCCGGACGGTGTGGCTCTGACGTCCGGACATTGTCAATGTTTATCTGTAGGACACTGCGGGGAGTCCGGACGCCTTCAAAGGCCTGTCCGGACGGTTGCACATGAACTGGTTCAATTGACTTGATTTTTGCACAGAACTCTTCATGGATAACTTCTAGAAGCTTGTGAACAATAGATGTCTAACTGTATGAAGATTCCAATTTGAAAACAGACTATCCTGTTAAAATGCAACCATTACAAAAAGTGTTTTTGTTTTAACCAGAATGTAGCTAATAAAAATACTTAACAAACTCCCCCTTTGGCCATTCTGGGACAAAAACACTTGACCGGTTTGGAAATACATTTTCCATCTGAACACCAAATAAAACCAAAAAATACTCCCCCTTTTTGTCACACAATGACAAAGGGTAAACAGAGTATGAAATGAAAATCATAACCAAGAACAAGAAGAAGAGAAAATAGCAAGGTTATGTTGTCAACGAGAAATCAGTACACACATGGATCTAAGCCTGTGAAAACAGTCAGAGAGCTGGTTAAAAATATTCAGGCATATAGAAAAGAGTTAAATAATCTATTAACAAAAATTTTCTGCAGACAGAACTTTTTAAACAGTAAACTTGACTCATGCAATGTCTGTGTGTGAAGGCTTTCTCAATAAGATATGAAGTACACTGATATGACGGAAAATAACTGGATTTTCTAAACACGATAGAAAATCAAAGTTACATTAGTCAAAAGTCAAACCTTATAATGTTAGGGCCTAGCAACCTTCATCTGATACACTCCCCCCTAAGCTGCAACACTTTTTCTTTTACTTCGTCCTTTAGTGATCGTCTATTTCCACAATGAAATGATCATTGACTGTTTCTATAGGTACAAGTTCAAGAACAGAATTAGCAAAAGCAGTGGATCTTTTTATTTATACATGTTTATTCATTTTTGAATGCCTTTTATCACTTGGTGCTGCAACGTAGAAAGAATACCAGAGTTTATGGGTTCTAGGTTCAACTAGCGAGTTGGTCAATTTGACCATCTTGGCAAAAAAAACCTCTCCCATAAAAAAATCCAGAAGCTACAAGTTAGAAGGGAAAAAAAATATCTTAAGGGAGCCTTGGATAGTGCACATGTTTTATCGCATGAGAAAAGAAACTATCTAGTAAGGATGCAGCAGGAAAATTCAGCACAAATCAGATTTAGAAACTGAGCCATATGGATGTATATTTTATCAAAGCATAGAGAATTGTTAACACAGATAAATATACATGAGATAGCTGAAAGATGTTGTAATAGAAACCTTGCACCTAAATCTCTTTTTTTTTTTTTTTTTTTTTTTTAATAAAATCAAAATCATGCAACCCATGGACGAGACTAAGATGAGGAGAAGAGTCTTATCCGAGCATGAAACATGTCTAGGACATGTCACAAATACCAATGGCTTTTCGAAGAGATTCAAACCTGCTTCCATCAAGAGGTTTGGTGAGGATATCAACCAATTGATTTTCTGTGGGAATAAACATGAGGGCTACTTCCCTGGATTTGACAAGGTCACGAATGAAATGATGCCGAATTTCGATGTGCTTGGTCCGAGAATGCTGAATTGGATTCTTTGAAATGTTTATGGCACTGGTATTGTCACAATGAATGATTATAGTGTCTTGAGTGAAGCCATAATCACAAAGTAATTTCTTCATCCATAATAACTGGGTACAACAAGTTCCAGCAGCAATATACTCAGCTTCGGCAGTGGAAAGAGAAATTGAGGCTTGTTTTCGACTCATTCAAGCTACTAGATTTGTACCGACATAAAAACATCCACCGGAGGTGCTTTTCCTATCATCAGCATTTCCAACCCAATCTGCATCAGAGTATCCTGCAAGCACAAGATTTGTTTCCCTAGAAAAATAGATACCATAGTTAACGGTGGCATTTACGTACCTGATGATGCACTTGACAGCAGTAAGATGAGATTCCTTAGGATTAGCTTGGAATCGAGTACAAACTCCGACACTGAAGGCAATATCTGGTCGGCTTGCCGTGAGATAGAGAAGACTGCCAATCATACTTCTGTAAAGAGTAGGATCTACTTGCTTGCTAGATCAATACTCATTTTGATATTTGTGCTCATGGGAGTACGAGCATGGCTTTTCCCATCCAGACCGAATCGTTTCACTAGATCTTTTGCACTTTTGCTTGAGAGATAAATATCCCTTCAAAAGTTTGTTTGGCTTGCAACCCCAGAAAATAGGTCAACTCACCTATCATACTCATTTCAAATTCTTGTTTCATTTCTTCAGCAAACTGATGAGCTTGAGAATCTAATGTTTCCCCAAAGATGATATCATCTACATAGACTTCAGCAATGAGTTTGTGATTTCCTTGATTTCTGATGAAGAGAGTCCGATCTGCCTGTCCTCTTGTGAACCCTTTATCCAGAAGATAAGTGGTTAATCTTTCATACCATGCTCGTGGAGCTTGTTTGAGACCATACAGTGCTTTCTTCAGTTTGTAGACGTCTTGAGGATAGTGAGGATCCAGAAATCCTTTTGGTTGCTCTACATAAACTTCTTCCTGAAGAATGCCATTCAGAAAAGCACTCTTGGCATCCATCTGATAAAGCTTGAAGCCTAGATGACAAGATATAGATAGCAGAATTCTGATAGATTCAAGGCGGGCAACTGGAGCAAACGTTTCGTCAAAATCTACCCCTTCAATTTGAGTACACCCTTGAGCAACAAGCCGTGCTTTATTTCGAATCATCGTACCATGTTTGTCTGACTTGTGCTTGAAAATCCACTTTGTTCCGATGATATTTTGATCAGATGGTCTGGATACCAGAGTCCAGACATCATTACGAGAAAACTGATGCAACTCATCATGCATAGCAGTGACCCAACTGTCATCTTGTAAGGCTTCCTCCACTTTCTTTGGTACAGATTGAGCAAGATAACAATTGTAAGTTACCTGATTAGCAACCTCATTAGATGGGTTGATTATCCTGCTTCTCAATCGTCTCCTTCATTAAGATTTCCAAGAAGCTGCCTGGAAGGATGATTGAGTTTGACCCAAGAGGCGGGTTCAATCGGAGGATTTATTTGCTCTGAATCTTGATTTGATGTAGGATCAGTGTCCTCAGATGGTACAACATTCGGTGAGTCAAGGAGAACATCTGTTGCTGTAGAAGGGATAGGAAGAATAGATACAGGTTCTATTGTTGCAGAGGAAGTCACACTTACATTACCTGTGAGAGAAGGAAGTGTCTCTAGGATGGACTGAGAAATCTCCCCCTTACTATGTGCCCTAATTTCATCATCAATGACCACATTTATAGACTCCATCATTGTTTCTATCCTGGTGTTATAGACTCTGTAGGCACGATTGTTGGTGGAGTATCCCAAGAATATGTCTCATAGAATATAGCATATACTACCAAAAGTTCAGAAATATTTAACAGTGGGTTTCTTACCTCGCCAAATCTCGTATGGAGTCTTGTTAGTTTTTGGTCTCAGGTAGACTCTATTGATGATATGACATGCAGTATTGATCACTTCTCCCCAAAAATGTTGATTAAGATTTTGAGAGTGAATCATTACTCGAGCCATTTCCTGTAACACTCTATTTTTCTGCTCTAGAACTCTATTTTGTTGAGGAGTAATAGGAGAAGAAAACTCCTGTTGAATGCCATTTGAGTGACAGTATTCTTTAAACCGAGCATTCTCAAATTCTTTGCCATGATCACTGCGAATCCTCATGATATGGCTATTTTGCTCTATCTGAATTTTTTTGAACAACTGCTGAGCAGCTTCAAAAGCATCAGATTTTTCCTAAAGAAGAAGAACCCAAGTGTACTAGGAATAGTCATCTACAATAACCAGAATATATTTCTTCCCACCGAGAAAATTAGCAGAAGTAAGAATACCTGATGTTTTCTTGTGAGCAGTACGAGTCTGTTTTCCCAGCTGGCATGGACCACAAATTCCTTTCCCAGTATCTTTCATTTTAGGAAGATCTTTGACAACTTCCTTTCTTGCAATTTTGACCATGTTGGTAAAGTTTAAATGACCCAACCGTTGATGCCATAGTTCACTTTCATCAATGGTAGCTTTATTGCAGATGATTTGAGAATCTGAAGAGAGATTTGGAATACCATAACAATTGTCACTAGTCCTCTCTCCTCCCATTAGCCATTTTCCAGTGCTATCAAAGATGTTGCATTCCTTCTTAGAGAATTGGACAACCAGGTCATCATCACACAATTGGCTGATACTGAGAAGATTTGCTTTGAGACCCTCTACATATAGGGCTTTTTGCGAAACTTCAATTCCTGGAATGTCAATCTGCCCATTTCCAATTACTTTCGCCTGGCTCCCATCTCCAAAAGTGATTCTTCCTCCTCTGGCCATTTGAATATCTTTGAGGAAAGCCCTGTCACCAGTCATATGTTTGGAGCAAGCACTATCCAAATACCATAAGTATCTAGAACTTTTAAAGCAGTATGAGTGACTAGACAAAGATTGTCATTTTTCTTAACCAAAACATGTTTATGTGCAACATCCTTTTCCTTATTAGACATGACAGAGTTTTTCTTAAAAAGGATAGGATTCTTTAACTTTTCACTGATGAGTTTTACTTGATCACAAAGATTGTTTATCTGATTTTTAATACCAGGCTCATTATTCCTAATAACATGCTTTTTAACCCATGGCTTTTGAGAGCGAATTTGAAAGCAGTTAGGACGAGTATGACCAATAATACCACAATGCTGACAAGTAGGGATAGATTCGTACCTTTTACCACCATTCCTACTAGATGAATCATGAGTAACCCTGTCAGGCATAGTAAACATAGTTTTATGAGCAAACATAACATGTGACCAAGATGTAGTATTATTACTCATATCACAAAGAAGTCAATACAGAATTACACTCAAGAAATGAACCTTAACCAAAGTGTACCAAGCTCTGATACCAATTGAAAATAATTTATTGACTTCTTAAACAAACCAAGTGTGTGTGTTTGTGAGCAAACAAATATCTTAAATGCAGAATTTAAAAGAGACAAGATATTTGTTACGAAGTGGAAACTCTATGAAGTGAAAAAACCACTCTGGGGCAGCCAAACCCAAGAAATCCACTATCTAAAAACAAAGCTAGTTACAAGACACTCGTACTTATATTATGCAGTAGTCATACCTTTAACTCTGACGTGTAGCCCAACACGAATGCGTCCCAACCAGATCTTCCACCAGAAGGGGTTTTTGATGGATTCCTTTACCCTAGGGCCGACCCCTAAGATAGACTTCACACCGGCAAAGGCTTTAGAGCTAGCGGATCTTTGATTCTCCCTAAACACCCTCTCAAAGCACTATGGAATTCACCACCGAATTCTGTACAAAACACAGACCTAGAGACCCCTATTTATAGGCTTTAAGAGACCTTGAAAACTGCTGAAAATCGGACTCTGTCTGTCGACCGTCCGGACGGAAGTTTGCCCTGTTCGGATAGGTTTCTGCGATATCCATCAGAAACAGGGCATATCTTATCCTTATCAGGTGTGCTTCCGAACGGCTTGACCGAGCTTCTGAACGGTCTTCACTGAAATCCTTTCCGCCTTCGAACAGAATTCTGGAGTTATCTAAATTACTGTATATCGTCCAGACGTGTTGTTGAGTCGTCCTGAAGGCTTACAGAGAATGAACATTGTCCGGACATGATACCGAGTCATCCAGATGGAATACTGAAACTTCCCAATCAATGTCGATTTTTGAGAACAGACTTCTTGTAGAATACTGATTGACCGAGCGTCCAGACGGTGTGGCTCTGACGTCCAGACGTCATCAATGTTTATCTGTAGGACACTGCGGGGCGTCTAGACGCCTTCAAAGGCCCGTCCGGACAGTTACACAGGAACCGGTTCAATTGACTTGATTTTCGCACAGAACTCTTCATGGATAACTTCTAGAAGCTTGTGAACAGTAGATGTTTAAATATATAAAGATTCCAATTTGAAAACGACTATCCTGTTAAAATGCAACCATTACAAAAAGTGTTTTTGTTTTAACCAGAATGTAGCCAATAAAAATACTAACAGTTGCAAATTAACAGGATGATCGGTTCTTATTCAGAGTCTTCATGTATTTGGATAGTGTTCATTTCAAAGCATATGACTGATCACAAGCTTCTAGAAGATGTCCACGAAGATTCCTTACAAATTCCAAGCCAAATCAATCGGTTCCTGGGCAACCGTCCGGACAAGCCTTTGAAGGCATCTGGATGCCCCGCAGTGTCTAGCAGATTACGTTGAAGTCGTCCGGACGATGTGGCAACAAGTCTGGATACTGTCCAGTATTTCAAAATATTCCAGTGTTCCATTCGAATGCTGAAAGGAGTTATAGCAAAGACCGTTCGGACGTGGACCTGATAAGGAAAGAATTGCACTGTTTCTGAAAAGGCGATTGCAGAAGACCTTCTAGACATGGCTATCTTCCATCCGGATGCTTGATAGCCAGAGTCTGAATTTCAACAGATTTAGGTTTTTTGTAAGCCTATTAATAGAGGGCCCTAGGCTTGTAAATTGTATGAATTCTATATCGAATTCCTTAGTGATTAGAGAGGGTGTTTAGGGAGAATCAAAGATCCGCTAGCTCTCAAGTAGTTGCCGGTGTGTGCTCAACAGTTCGTGTGAAGTCTATCTTAGGGATCGGCCCTAAGGTAAAGGAATCGATTGAAGACCCCTTCAAGTAGGAGACTTGGTTAGTAAGCGTTCACGGTGGGCAAAGGTATGACTACTTCATAAGGGTATGTGAGTACGAGTGTCTTGTAACTAGCTTTGTTTTCGGTGGTTTTTCTCTTCACAGAGATTCCACTTCGTCAACAAATATCTTGTCTTCTTTAAATTCCGCGTTTAAGATATTTGGTTGCACACAAACACACACACACACACTTGGTTAAATTAGAAGTCAAATATTTTATCATCATTTGGTATCAGAGCTTGGTACACTCTATTTTAGATTTATTTTTTGAGTATAATCTCTTGACTTCTATTTTGTTTATTGTTTAATTGTCTCAAATCTTAATTCAGTTCCACCCTTTGATGGGACGAACTATGTCTATTGGAAAGCCCGCATACGCTTCTTTTTAAAATCAATTGACATCTGGAAAATTGTTGAAACTGGTTGGATTAAACCAGAAGAAACAGCGCAAAACTCTCCAATGATAAAGCCCTCCATGCACTATGTCAAGCACTTTCACCATCTGAATTCGCAAGAATTTCAAATTGTGAAGTTGCTAAAGTTGCATGGCAAATTCTAGAAACAACATATGAAGACACAAAACTGGTAAAATCTGCCAAGCTTTGAATGCTGATTTCTAAATTTGAAGAAATTAAGATGTTAGAAGAAGAGACCTTCGAAGAGTTTTACACTAAGATTAGCAACCTAAGAAACTCGATGGTGAGTCTTGGGAAGCAAATCTCGAATGTAAAACTCATCCAAAAGATACTAAGATCTTTGCCTGAGCATTTCAGGATTAAGGTGACAACTATAGAAGAAAGCAAAGATCTGGAGGAGATGAAGATTGAAGAGCTGGTAGGAACTCTTCAGACATATGAATACTCCTTACCTCCAGTCAGAAAGGAAAAGACTATTGCCCTCAAGGCATCCAAGAAGAAATCCAGAGTCTCATCTGATGACGACTCTGACATTGATGAAGATGCAGTGGCAATGTTAGCCAAGAACTTCTAGCGGTTCATGAAAAATAATAAATTCAAGAAGAAGTTCTCTAACAGACTAAGAAAGGCTCCCCACACAGCTGAGTCAGAAGAAGCAGAGAAGAAAGATCTGAAGGGTCCCCAATGCTTCGAATGTTTAGGCTTCGGGCACATCATAACTAAATGTGCAAATTTGAAGAAACTAAAAGGGAAAGCTTTTAATGCTACTCTCAGCAATGAGTCTGAGAAGGAAGAAGAAACTCCTGTGGAAGAAAACTTTATGGCCTTCATGGCCATGAAGAAAAGGAGGATTCTCAATCTTACTACTCTGAGAATAGTGAAGAAGAAGATATGCAGTTAGCCTATCAACTTCAATATGTAGAGTTCTTAAAGCTGAGGGAGAAATACAAGCAGCAGGTACTAGAGCTAAACAGCCTCTGGACTAAGAAGACTGCTATGCTAATAAAGATCAATGATTTAGAAGAGAGGCTTCTGGAGACACAGTTATAGCTAGAGAGAGTCTCAGACGAAAAGCTAATTCACATGCTCTCCATTCAAAAGTTCCTAACCGACTAGACCGGACTCGGGTATGTTCCTCTTTCTACTTTTGATATTCCTTCTACCTCCCAGACTATTTTTGTGAAGCCAGTTATTCCCGAGTCTCCACCATTAAGCGTGGATAAGGGAAAAACTGTTATGGATGGGGAAGTACCAATCATCCGTCAGCCTTTGGCCAAGCTTCCTATCAGAAGAGAGCCTCCCACATACCATCACTGTGGCGAGCCAGGGCATATCAAACCTAAATGCCCACATCGACAAGTTCAGAGGAAGAAAAAGTGGCAGGCTCCTAAAACTCCTATGTGTCACCAATGTGGAGTTAGCAGTCATATCAGACCTAGGTGTCCTCCACCTAAGCCACCCAGGCATCATCGATCTCCGCCCAGAAATCATGTTCCAAGGCATCAGCAGCTGCAGAAGACTACTCAAGCAAAAAAGACTTGGGTCCCCAAGAAGCTATGATAAGTGCTGAATGTTACACATTCAAGCCCTTTAATTTACATATGTTAAGCTCTTAGTTTTGTTATAGTTTGATGTTTTGTGTTATTTTTGTGTTTTCTTGTATTTTACAAGTTTTGGAAGAAAATCCATCAAATTCCAAGATTATAATGAATTCAGCAAACTCACTTTTGGATAGATTCAATTCCAATCAATTTTGAATTTAAGGAAAGAGAAGTTGGCAAAAATTCGTTATCTTTGGAAAGAATCCAGAATGAGCATGTCTCAGTAATTTAATCATAACTTTCGGCTCAAGTATCAGATTGTAACAAACTTGGTGGAGTTAGAAAGATAATAAGAAAGGCAACAAATATGTCAGAAATAGGTTTTTCCTAATTCGGACGTTTTCCATGCTAAAATCGCCCCGCAATAAAAGACCGCAAATCTGTACGAATTTTGGAATCCTTTTCCTACTTGGATAGAAATTTTAGAAAAGGAGAAGACTTGTAATTATTCTTTTTGGACTAGAAAACCTACTTAGAATTGTAATAGGAATTCTAGAGCTTCTAAAGCTCCTCTAATCCCTATAAATAGGCCTCTAGCCTTTGTAGAAACACACACAAGTTTTGAGGAAGAATCAAAGGCTACATCAAGAAGGAGGTTCTTTTTAGTTTTTATTTTCTTTCTTCCTTTATTTATTTTCTGTATGTATATAATTTTAGTTTATATTAGTTGTAACTAATACTTTACTTAGGGCTCGATTGAAGCCCTAATCATGTCTTTTTAAGTTTTCCAATTTGCCTTGCTACAATTTATATATTGATGTTTAACTTGATTAATTCTAGTTTCTTGAATTCCTCATATGTTTGTGTTTGGCCATCATATGCATGTGGTATGGATTTGTTATTTATGTCAATTTGGATGACCGAGTCCTGGGCATAATAGAATAACGAAGAACCCCGACACAGGTTCTTGGATTAATCAACATAAAGACAACTGGAATAGATATCATATTCCAATCTGAGTGTGTTTACCGATTTTCATAGATTTATGCTTTCTTGAAGAACAACTTAGTAGATACCATGCTAAATCCTTCAAGGAAGAAAAGAGTTAGAGTAGATACCATGCATAACTCGTTGCTTAGGGAAATCAATAGCTGTAGGAGAAGATACCATTCCCTTGTGGCTGGTAAACATTAAGCATCATGTTATGATTGTAGTATTGTGCATATTGCGAATCTTATTTGAGTATGATTAGCGGTGGATATCGAAGCCCTACCTTTTATTCATAGTATTTTTAATTCAATCTTTTATCCTGTCTTATTCAACATATCGCTTTTAGGAATTTCTCTTTAAATATAATTTATACCAATCCTCGTGGGAATGATCTCGTATTTGCCTGCTATACTATTGTTTTGATCTTGTGCACTTGCGAGTAAAACGTACAAGTATTTGCCTATTTATTTAGGTAGATATTTGCACAACAAGCTATATATGGAGGAATAGACGACTGTAGAAAGGGAAATCTTCTATGAAGGAACATTTTCCGTTAGTTCTTTCATGCAAGATCTGGTCAGATATCTGACACTACAGCTAAAGAAGGAAAGGCAGGATAAGGAAGAGGACACCCAATCCCCGTGGGGAGCGGACCAACCTAGTAGGTGAGGTCACGCATGCCTAGGATTTTGGTTCCTAAATCCTAGAGCATGTTAGGTACACTTGCATAGCATTTTTATATCATCTTATGAAAACTTTGCATGTTGTTATGGACCCATCTTTTCTATCCCTATATTTCCTCTTGTTTGTCTTGAGGGAATTCTGTAGGAATTAAATAGGGATGATAGAAAAAGCACGTTGAGCGGCTGCTTTTCTATCATGGTATTGTCAAACCTCTCTCCCTGAGGTCAGGTTTGCTTTTACCTTACAAGCTTGTACTATACTATCCCCTTTATTGTGAAGCATATTTTTGTTTTTTTTTTTTAATAAAAAAAAAGGGGATAAAGGATGCAGAGTTTTATTGTTCCCTTATTTAGCTTCCAGATATCATATGTATGTTTTACTGATGTCTTAGTTTTTGATGCATTAATTACTTTTACCTTTATATAACAGAGATTTTTTCTTGATATTTGCAAATTTCCCAGTTCCATCCATACTAGATAGTTGCTTTTCTCATGCAATGAAATTATGCACTATCCAAGGCTCCCCTAAGGTACATTTTTTTTTTCTCTCTGACTTTTAGCCTTTGGAAATTCTAAATGAGAGAGATTTTTTGCTAAGATGGTCAAATTGACCTACTCACTAGTGAACGTAAAACCCATAAATCCTGGCATTCTTTCTAGGTTGCATCACCAAGGGATAAAAAGCATTCAAATCTGAATAAATATGTATAAATAAAAAGATCCATTGCTTTTATGCTATAAATCTATTCTTAAACTTATCCCTAAAGAAACAGTCAGTGACCAAATCATTACGGAAATAGACGGTCACTAAAGGACGAGGCAAATAAAAGTGTTGCAGCTTAGGGAGAACGTATTAGATGAGGGTGACTAGGCCCTAGTAAAATAAGGTTTGACCTTCGACTGATCCAACATTGATTTTCTCTTCTATTTAGAAAATCAGGGTGATTTAGGTCATATCAGTGAACTTCATACCTTATTGAGAAAGCCTTCACACACACACGCATTGCTTGAGTTAAGTTTACTATTGAAAAATGTCTATCTGCAAGGAAATTTTTGTGCTTATTGACTCTTAACTCTCAATTATATCTTGGTATTTTTTTTAATGCAAATTGAACTGGGATATCAGATTTTTATACATGCGTGTTCTAGAAATTATTTGGGAAATATTTTTCTAATGTTTTTCCTTTCTTTTTCAGATTTTTTTGTGTGAAGCATCCGGACGGTGTTTCTGGTTGTCCGAATGGCAAGGTTGCTACGTCAGGACGTCCCTTCTCCTTGTCCGGACGGGCGTGTTTGTGCGTTCTCTTATGTGGCACTATGTCTAGATGTCACTTAAGTTCCGTTCGGACAGTGAACCCTGTAGGGTTAAATCGCTTTCCCCTTGGTGTGGCACGTCACGCTTCTCCTTCTCTTTGTTCTTTTTGTCATCTTGTGTGTTTTCCATGTGATTTTTATGCGTATTTCTCACGTGCACATGTCCTTTTTACGATTTCTCTCCTCCCCAGGTATGATTTTTTTTCCTTTTTTTACTGTTTTCTTATCAGTTTTATGCTTATAATAGTTATTTCTAAAGGATTAATTATTTTTAGGTCTATGTGGTTTAAACATGTGAATTTTATGCTCATATTCTTTGTTGTTGGGTTGAGATATTGTCGTTATCTAAGTTGTGGTCTCTTATTATGGTTTTTATGTAGTTGTAATTTTTGGGATAGTCCTTTTTACAGCTGTCATAATGCCTAAATTTTTTTTTTTGACTAACAAGATTTAATGTTTTCATGGATTTTTTTTGTGATTTTTTTTAGCCCAAGAAATATGTCTTCAGACGATTCTCCACCCTGAGTCAGGCAAAGAACTGAAGAATCAGTTGCTGACAGGCAGCACTACATGTAATCGCGGCAAATCCTATTGGAGCAGAATCTTCTCCACGCCGATTTGAGGGATCCAGTCTTACTCCCCATTGGTTAGATGCTTCTGGAGAACCAGTGGGAGTACTTGTACAACTTTGCCTGCCCGACCTTTCCCAGACTGGCATAGGAATTCTATGGGAACATGATCATCATCCAGGACGATGACAGAGGACTGATTATGCAGACCATGGTCAGAGGACAGCCGATTCAGATTGATCCACAGCTTATCAGTGCGGTGATCGAAGTACCTGTTTTACTAGTCTTAGAAATTCCTTTCCTTCCTGGTGATGAGACTCCCAACATTGACTTTCTGCATGATTTCTTTGGCATGAGACCACAGAGAGTCGAAAAGTCACATTCACAGATCAATATTGGTGCTTTTGCTCCTCTGCATCGATTCTGAGCAAAGATTGTTGTGACAAACCTTTGGCCTCAAGCTTGTCGGAGTGAGCTTACTCTCAAGAAGGCCACCCTTCTCTAAGCCATTGTGATGCAGACTCCCTTTTGCTTGTGCAAGCACATCTTGCACACTATACTCGAGGTTCATGATGAGAAAAACACGAGTCTGTCTTTTGGGTGTTTAATCATGTTAGTTTTTCTGTTGGCTGCATTCTGTTGGACAAAATCACTTCTTTGTAAAGATGCTTTTTAACAGGGATTTCACTATTCAGAGTACTTCAAGAAGATTTTGCGCAGATTACAAGTCAGAAAATTTGATTCCCTGTTAGTCGTCTAGACGATGTGTCATCCCGTCTAGATGCCCAGCTGTCCAAAGCTTCAGCCGTCTGGACAACTTGTCATACCGTCCGGATGCTCATCAGACTAAAGTATCATCCGTCCAAACGATGTGGATTCCTGTCCGGACCTTCCTCTGTGTCGAGAAGCTTCGAACTCCTCCAACTTACATCCTTTCGAACGTTTC
This sequence comes from Alnus glutinosa, assembly GCF_958979055.1. NCBI lineage: Eukaryota > Viridiplantae > Streptophyta > Magnoliopsida > Fagales > Betulaceae > Alnus > Alnus glutinosa. Next base: position 15,293,201 of record NC_084887.1, read on the forward strand.
AGCAGCCCGTCCAGACGACTCTCAGTGTTTGACCAAGCTTTAGATTTTCTTTTCAAAATCAAATATGGGAAGTTTACTTCAACCGTCCGGACGACGTGGTTTCCCGTCCGGCTACACTACTACTTAAGGCAAGTTCGTAATTCAAATTCAATCGTCTGGACGCCAGCCTACCATGGTTCGAACGCACGTATGACAGATATCGAAATTGCGTGCAGCAGATCACCCGTCCGGACGGCCATCCTCCTAGGCCAGATGCGTGAAGCCTTTATAAGGAAATTACTTGCAGTGGACGTGCGACCATCCGGACGACAGTGCCTCACCGTCCAGACACGACTCTCAAACAAGAAAGATATTCAGCAAAATTTTCAGAATTTCGGTCGCACAGTTATTCGTCTTGAAGGCCTATGACCACCATCCAGAAGGCGCCCAGCTTTATCAAGCCAGGCGCTCATTTGAGCCCTTGACCTATAAATAGAGGCCCATATGCTTGAGAATTGAAAGAATTCGGTATTGAATTCCACTATTGCTTAGAGAGTAATTTTGTGAGGTTATTGAGCTGAATTGTTCTCTATAAAGCCGTTTATGTGTGTGCTGTTGCTGCGCTTAAACTGAAGTCTATCTTAGGGGTCGGCCCTAAGGTAAAGGATTCCATTGAAGACCCCTTTAGGTAGGAGACCTAGTTGGGAGGCGTTTGTGTTGGGTTACACGTTAGAGTTCAAGGTATGACCACTGCATCAGGGGTATGTGAGTGCTACTACTTTGTAACTAGCTTTGTCTTCTGAATAGTGGATATCCTGAGTTTGGCTGCCTAGAGTGGTTTTTCTCTTAATTGAGTTTCCACTTCGTCAACAAAATATTTGTCTCCTTTAATTTCCACATTTAATATTTTGTTACACACTGTTCACACACACTAGTTAAAATTAGAAATCTCTTTATTTTTCAATTGGAATCAGAGCAGGCACACTCCGTTGAAAGGAATTATTTCCTGAGTGTGATCCTCATATCTTTGTGACTTCTATTTTTTGAGTACACCTTTTATCTTGGATTTCTCTCAGTTATCTGAAGAAAATTATGATATTGAGCTCTCTAAAGCTTTTGCAAAATTCGATAAACTTATTTCTCCAAAAGAGCTCAAGAAGCTGAAGCAAGAAAAAGGGTCTTTGATTGTTCAGTTGTTTGAATCACATGCTTTGATTGACTCTTTGAAATCTGAGAATACCATGCTATTTGACATTATTGATAAAATTGAGAATAAATTAAAAGAATCTAAAGATCTCTTGAAAAAATTCTCTAGTGATAATTTAAAGAGCATGTTTTGTATTCATTCAGATATTCCTAACAAGCCTGGTTTAATTGTTGATGATTTGAGTACTTCTACTTCACATGCTTCTGATTTTGAATTAGATTCCATTATTATTAAGCCTGTGATAGTAGACACTGCTTGTTTGGATAATTCTTGCTTGAATAATTGTATGAAGCCAAAATCCAAAGATACAGGTACACAAGCTCATGGTAAGTTTGTCCCTACTTGTCATAATTGTGGGAAGATTGGTCATATTAGACCAAATTGTTTTTTGTTGAATTCTCACAGGTCTTGGATTAAGCAGGATGCTTTGAGGAAAGGTAAAGTTGAAGATTCTTCCTCATCTAAATATGTCCCTCCTCATAGAAGACTTGTAAAAGGTAAGGGCAATGTTATTTGTAAGAATGCTAATCATAATTCTGCAGAGTATGTCAAGAAGCATTCAAACAAAAGAAGCTTGCCCACCTGTCTTCACTGCAGCATCACCGGTCACATTCGACCTAAATGTCCACAGCTCCAGGCTCAGAAGTCGAAGGTTCAGAAGAAGCTGCCAACAAGACCTACATTAGGCACTCTACCTCCTACGGCTCTTCAGGCTCCACAGCATCAGCAAAGGTTTGTTCCTACCAATCAGAGTTGCAAACCAAAGAAGAACGAATCAAGGCGCTACAAGAGAAAGCTGCTGAGCCTAATAGCAGCCATGGCTATGAAGGATTGCTGAGCCAAATACAAGGTATGCTAAGGAGTATGGCCAACATGACATGACCCGCAAACCATCTCCACGAGTCAAACATGTATGGGTCAAGAATGATGAGACCATTCACCCTTTGAGGGGGAGTGGACTCACCTAGTAATGGTGAAGTCTCACCATGCCTAGGATTTTGGTTCCTAAATCCTAGTGCAAGTCAGGTATGTGTGCATTGCATTGTTTATCTTCTCATATCTTATTCATGCCTTGCATTCTGTTTGAGGAACTGCTTATTGTATCCCCCCATACTTTCTCTTATTATCTTGAGAAACTTCTGCAGATTTGTTTTTTTTTTAGGATGACAATTAAACGCATGTCGGGCGTCTGCTTTTCTGTCTTGGTATTTCTAAACCTCTCTCCATGAGGACATGTTTGGCTTTACCTTACATGCTAGGATTAGATGTCATTTCCTTTTCCAGAAGCATGTCTTTGTTGTTTTTCTGTTTATTGGTTTTCAACCAAAAAAAAAAAAATTCGGGAGAAGATGCGAAATTTTATTTTTTCTCTTGATAGCTTTTCAGATATTCCATATGTTTTTGCCTGATATCTCAGTTCATTGTGCATTGATTAAATATGCATATATATGACTGAGAGTTTATGCATGATATCTGCTAAGTTTTACTGTTGCATCTTAATGATAGAGATTTACTTTCCTCATGCGATGAAAATGTGCACTATCTAAGACTCCCCTAAAGTACATCTTTTGTGACGTCCCACATCGCCTGGGAATGAGGATGTGCTTATATGTATAAATGCACCATATATGACACAACGCGTCTAGAGCCCAAATGGTTGGGTGTAAGGAACAAAACCTTGAGGTTGAGGGTTCGAGTAGTCCCAAGATACCAAAGAGGACAATATTGTGGGTGGGTCACCATGGCTGCGGTGTGCTCTGATACCATTTGTAACGATCCACCCCCAATGACACAATATTGTCCGCTTTTGGCTCCCCATACCAGACTTCCCAGGAGGTCACCCATCCTGGGATTGCTCTCGCAGCAGCTCGCTTAACTGCGGAGTTCTGATAGGTTCATTGCCATTACGGCTTTAAAATGCGTTGTTGTGGTATCAGAGCACGCCGCAGCCCCCCACGTGAATAAGAGGAGGGCCATTCGGCCATCCTCAAAAGAAAAAAAAAATATTAAAAAAAAAAAAAGAGAAAGTGAGGCGCCAGGCGCCTCACTTAAAAGAAAAAGAAAAGAAATGAGAAGGGCACTTGGCCCTTCTCTGTAAACCAGCAGGGAGAAAAAAAGAAAAGGGGGAAAAGGGGGAGAGTCCAAGATTTTCTCAAATCTGTGAAGATCTAGACCTCAGATCTCAAGTCTAATTTCGGAAACGTGATCTACACGTGTGGATCTACGTTTTGACCGATTATTTTGAGGTAATTTCGTAATCCTTAATTTTTGTCTAAGTTAGGTCAATTTTGAGTGTTAGACTAAATTGTTAAAATTAGTTTGGGGCTTTTGTGTATAGTGAATTCCTATACACTATTTAAGCCATGGGTTGTTGGATTAAAGGATTTAAAACTCTAATTTTGTTAATTGTTGAGGTGTAGGCATAAACCCTAAACTTGATGAGTTGAGTTAAATTTGAGACTTTTAAGTGTTTAAACCTTAGATTATTAATTAGTCGATTAATCTCATTTAGGGTGTTAACTAATCCTAAGTTATCTATGGGTTTCAAAAAAAGAAAAGAAAAGAAAAAAAAATAGGTATTTGTGGGGCTGGGTCCTAAAGTTAGTAATTTGTATAAATTGGATATTTTAATTGTAAACCTAAGAATATTTCTATGTACATGTTTAGTTAGTTAATGGATAATAAAGTAAACCCTATAATTTTATGGGTTAGTAATTGTAGATAATAAAAGGTTGAATGGAACCTTAAAACTTTATGGGCTCAACTTTTAAACATGTACAAAGAGAAGCACGAGTTTAGGAGTATGAGTGCTAATGTAAGGTGCAATCTAATGCAGCTACACATTGCGCAGCTTTGAGTGAGGATAATCCCGCGAAGCCACGGATTTTGCAAGAAGGTGAGTATTCTACTCACTGAGGAATCCTAGGAACTTAGATTTATGTATTGTTGCATTTGTCTGCGTTTATGATTATAGAATTTGTTGGTGAAGATATATGTAATTGAATTGTGAGTTATTGGATTGAGAATTAAAATGATAAGTTGATATTGATAATGATTGGTTATATTTATGATTATGAAATTTATTGAGAAAATTGTTTATGATTGGCTTGAGATATATTGATTTGTAATTGTGTGGATAAATGGATCTTGAGGAATCTTGGTTATTTATGATTATGGAACTTATTGAGAAAATTGTTTATGATTGATATGGGATATATTGGTTTGTAATTGTATGGATAAATGGATGTTGGTGAATCTTGGTTGTTTATGATTATGGAACTTATTGAGAAAATTGTTTATGATTGATATGAGATATATTGGTTTGTAATTGTATGGATAAATGGATGTTGATGAATCTTGGTTGTTTATGATTATGGAATTTATTGAGAAAATTATTCATGATTGAGTTGAAATATATTGAATTGTAATTGTACGGATAAATGGATGTTGACGAATCTTAGTTGTATATGGTTATGGAATTTAGATGAAGATATGTATTGATGATTGAGTTGTAAAGTATTGAATTAAGAATTATGTTGAGATGTTTGAGATTAATATGCGGGAATTATTGGGGATTGAATGACGTGATGTTGAATATATATATAGGGTGGAATTGTGGATGTGTGTAGATGGAAAAATTGTTTGGATATACATGTGTAACAATAGGGGTATGATAAGGTAATTTGGATTTATGAGAACTCGGTAGTTGATAGATGGTAAGTCCAGTGTTGTAGTGTCTGGCACAGTGGTAGGCCATAGTGTAGCAGCTCTTGGCTGAGATGAGTGGTAGGCCAGAAGGTAGCAGCTCTTGGCTGAGATGTGTGGTAAGTCTAGCATTGAAGTGCTAGTTCACGTGAGATGAATGCCCTGCGGGTCGTAGCTTTACGGGCGGCGTTGATGGTAAGCCTAGCATTGAAGTGCTAGCATTAGTGAGATATGTGGTAAGCCTAGCATTGAAGTGCTAGTTCACGTGAGATGTGTGCCCTATGGATCATAGCTTTACGGGCGGTGTTGATAGTAAGCCTAGCATTGAAGTGCTAACACTTGTGAGATGTGTGAAATATTTTTATGGTATGCGTGGAATATTATTAGTAGAAACCGTGTTAATATATAAGTGTGTGAAGAACAACGTGACTTGTACTTGATAATGTGTTGTGGTGTGAACTTAATGATTTGTGAATGACACTGTTGAACCCTGTATGTAATTATGTTTGTGTATAGTGTATACTTAGTGAGTTTTATACAACTGAGGCCTCGACACTTCTTACTGAGGTGATGAACTCACACTTTCACCTATACGGATGTGGCTACTACCACAACCGTATAGGTGAAGCTTCTTTGGATGCAGGTATTGATGATGCGGAGGAGGACTCCGTTGCACACTATGTGGAGTACTACGACTAAGCACGTCGCTTGAGTCGTAGGAGTGTCGGACTTGGATAGTCCTTTTTGTGTATTTTGTATATGGCTAGTGTGACTTATAACACGTAGATGTAGCCATTCTTTTGTATGCATAATTTTATGCTTAAGTCCCCTTTGCGTATTTTGTATATGGCTAGTGTGACTTGTGACACGTAGAGGTAGCCATTCTTTTGTATGCATAACTTATGCTTAAGCCTTAAGCAGATAGACATTAACAGGCTCTTTTGTGTAATGAACAGCTTATGATTATAGTGCTGACTTCCGCAGTTAGATTTCGTATTCCACTGTATATATTATGTAACTCTGATATATCAGATACATGTTAAGGAATGTGTATTATGAGTTGGCTGGGTGACACGTAGTCATGCCACTGTGATGATTCATTGTATGTTTTTTTTTTTAAAAAAAAAAAAAAATGGGTCGTCACAGAAAATGGTATCAAAGCCATTGCCCCGCCTGAGATGGTGGGAGCGTGCACAAGCCCAAGAGGGTTGCCGGCGGGCACTCGCTGGGATGCCAAGAATGGGGTGATCCCATGAGGGTCGCCAGCGAGGACGCTGGGTCCCAAGGGGGGGTGATTGTGACGTCCCACATCGCCTGGGAATGAGGATGTGCTTATATGTATAAATGCACCATATATGACACAACGCGTCTAGAGCCCAAATGGTTGGGTGTAAGGAACAAAACCTTGAGGTTGAGGGTTCGAGTAGTCCCAAGATACCAAAGAGGACAATATTGTGGGTGGGTCACCATGGCTGCTGCGTGCTCTGATACCACAACAACGCGTTTTAAAGCCGTGATGGCAATGAACCTATCAGAACTCCGCAGTTAAGCGAGCCGCTGCGAGAGCAATCCCAGGATGGGTGACCTCCTGGGAAGTCTGGTATGGGGAGCCAAAAGCGGACAATATTGTGTCATTGGGGGTGGATCGTTACATCTTTCCTTCTCTCACTTTTTGCTTCTAGAAATTCCAGATAAGAGGAGAGGTTTTTGATAAGATGGCCAAATTGATTAGATGCTAGTTGAATCTAGAACCTAAAAATTCTGGCATTCTCTCTAGGTTGCAAGATTACTAGAATCAAGCAGTAACTCTTCAGTTTTTTGTGCTATATGCTTACATTCACTGCTTCTGTGCTGAAATAAGCCTTGTCCTTCATGGTGCAAGTAAAATTTTACCTTGTCCTTCATGGTACAAGTAAAACAATTAGGTACTGCATCTTAGGGGGAGTGTATCAGATGAGGGTGGCTAGGCCCTAGTAAGATAAGGTTTGACTTTTGGCTGATCTTTTATTGATTTTCTCTCTTATTTGGAAAATCTGGTTGCTTTTTGTCATATCAGTGAATTTCATACCTTATTGAGAAAGTCTTCACACACACACGCATTGCATGAGTTGAGTAATCTATTTAAAATTTCTATCTGCAGGGAAATTTGTATTTTTTGAATACTTAACTCTCATTTATATCTTTGCATATTTTTGCAATGTTATTTGATTGTTTTATCAGTTGATTATTCATGCATGTTCTGAAGCTAACTTTGGGGAAAAATATTTTTCTGCAAATTTTTCTCCAGTTTCAGATTTTCAGTGTGAAGTGTCCGGACGGACCTATTCTTATGTCCGAACGAGCGCAGTCTTGCCAAACGCTATTCTAGCAGTAGCCATCCGGATGGTTAAGTGATGTCCGGACAGGATCTCTACAGGTTTAAGACTTGCATCTCTTTTTCTGCCATACACACATCTTTGCATTTTTATTAATTTATCATGGCATGTTGTGTGTTTTTCTCGTCGATTTCTCCCGAGATTTTGGCATTCTTTGCACATCTTTTCTCATCCCATGATCTTCATTGTGTCTTCCATTATTCTTTTAAGTTTTTATGCTTTTAGAATATTGGAATATTTGTTGATAGGGATATTTTCTTGAGATAGTGTGCATGAAAATCCAATTCTGTCTGTGTGTTGGGTTGATATTGATATATCTGGGTCATTTGGATTGCGATCTTTGCTTTTGTAATACTTAGGCATCCAATTGACAGCTGTTATAATACCACTTTCTTTTTGGACTAACAGAATCTAATGTTTCTTTGTGGTGTTATTTTTGGAAATATTTTTGTTTAGATCTCTACAGGAATATGTCATCCAGCAGCTCCCAGCACAATATCTGACAAATGGATCCTTTGGAAAACTGACCGTTGTTCAAGTCGGATGTTCAAATTCCAAAGGTCTCAGGATTAAGATGAGCTTTTTCCCCCCAGCTCATGCAGAGCCATCCGTAGCATTCCCTCAGATCTGCATCAGTCAGAGGTTCAGTGGTGAATCTCCTCAGTTATCTTGCAGACCAGTTGCTTAGAGGATGTCAATCTGCGGATAACCAGTTTCAGGCTTTGCAAAATCAAGAGATTGAACATTTTTCAGTCCATGGTTCCCGGCTTCCTGAGCTAGAACCCGAAGTAGTACAAATCCAACTTTTTATATGGATTTCTCTCTGCTACTTGATTTATGTTCCTCTCTTTTGGGCCATTTGCAGACTCTTCTCTAGTTTCCTATTGATTAGGATTTTAGAACGTTTTTTGTCTGTGGATATTATTACTTTATTTACCCTTGTACTTCCTGAGACATTGAGGGGGAGTAATTGTTGTGTTGTTTTTCTCATTACTCTGTTTTACCCTTTGTCCCTTTGTGACAAAAAGGGGGAGTAATTTTTTATTTGGACCGGGATTGTATTTTTAATCGGTCAAGTGATTTTTGTCCCAGAATGGCCAAAGGGGGAGTTTGTTAGTTTTTGTGTTGGATGCATTCTGTAAGACAAAATCACTTCATTGTAAAGATGCTTTTTAACAGGGATTCAACTATTCAGAGTACTTCAAGAAGATTCTGCACAGATTACAAGTCAGAAAATTTGATTCCCTGTCAGCCGTCCGGACGACGTGTCATTCCGTCTGGTCGCCCAGCTGTCCAAAGCTTTAGCCATTCAGATGACATGTCATACTGTCGAGACGCTCACCAAACTAAAGCATCATCTGTCCCGACGATGTGGATTCCCGTCTGGACCTTCCTCTGTGTCGAAAAGCTTCGAACTGCTCTAGCTTACATCTGTCTGGACGTTTCAGCATCCCGTCCGGATGACTCTCAGTGTTCGACCAAGCTTCAGATTTTCTTTCCAAAATCAAATATGGGAAGATTGCTGCAATCGTTCGGACGCGCTACTCCTTAAGGCAAGTTCGCAATTCAAATTCAATCGTTCGGACGCCAGCCTATCATTGTCTGAACGCACGTATGACAGATATAGAAATTGTGTGCAGCAGATCACCCATCCTGACAGCCATTCTCGTGGTCCGGACGCGTGAAGCCTTTATAAGGAAATTACTTGCGGATGACAGTGCCTCACTGTCCTGACGCGGCTCTCAAACAGGAAAGATCTTCAGCGAAATTTTCAGAATTTCGGTCGCACAGTTGTCCGTCAAGACGGCCTATGACCACCGTCCGAACGACACCCAACTTTTTCAAGCCAGACGCTCATTTGAGCCATCAGCCTATAAATAGAGGCCCTTATGCTTGAGAATTGCAAGAATTCGGTATTGAATTCCACTATTGCTTAGAAAGTTATTTTGTGAGGTTATTGAGTTGAATTGTTCTCTCTAAAGCCGTTGATGTGTGTGTTGTTGCTACGCTTAAACTGAAGTCTATCTTAGTGGTCGGCCCTAAGGTCAAGGATTCCATTGAAGACCCCTTCAGGTAGGAAACCTTGTTGGGAGGCGTTCGTGTTGGGTTACACATTAGAGTTCAAGGTACGACCACTGCATCAGGGGTATGTGAGTGCTACTACTTTATAACTAGCTTTGTCTTCTGAATAGTGGATATCATGGGTTTGGCTGCCCCATAGTGGTTTTTCTCTTAATTGAGTTTCCACTTCATCAACAAAATATTTGCCTCCTTTAATTTCCGCATTTAGTATTTTGTTGCAAGCTGTTCACACACACTAGTTAAAATTATAAGTCTCTTTATTTTTCAAATCACTCAAATCTATCTTCAGGTCGTGACAGATATTTCAGACTCTGAGCCTAGATCACAAGTTCGAGATCCTCTTGGCATACTAACACTCGTGAAGTCTAATGCGCATTTGCGGCATGAGGTTCAAGGCAATGTTCCTCAGCATCCACCTGTTCCCCCCAACAGCTGCATCATCATCACAGGTTGTGCCTCCTTCCTTTGACATAGAGGCTACATTTACTCAGCTTATGTCACATCTATGGGAGCTCTCCAGCAGGATGTTGATCTGACTAGAGAGCGTGTTGAACAATGTTAGACTGACATAAGCGAGTACCTGCAGTATCATCACCCCAAGCCTGATGATGTGGATTGATTGTTTCTTTCTTATTATTGTTTTTTTTAGAACAATTTTAATTTGTGATGACACTTTCTGTACTTCTTAAACACTTATGGTTTTTCCTAAATACTCAGTTTACCCTTTGTCCTTGTGTGACAAAAAAGGGGAGTAATTTTTGGTTTTTAGACCGGAAATGTATTTCCAAACCAGTCAAGTGTTTTTTTGTCCCAGAATGGCCAAAGGGGGAGTTTGTTAGTATTTTATGTTGGCTTCATTCTGGATGACAAAAACACTTTATGTAATGGTTGCAAATTAACAGGATGATCGGTTCTTATTCAGAGTCTTCATGTAATCAGACAATGTTTATTTCAAAGCATATGACTGATCACAAGCTTCTAGAAGATGTCCATGAAGATTCCTTACAAATTCCAAGCCAAATCAACTGGTTCCTATGCAACTGTCCGGACGAGCCTTTGAAGTCATCCGGATGATATAGCAACACCGTCTAGATGCTAGGTCAATCATTATTCTACACTGAGTTGGATTTCAGAAGTTGACACTGTTAGGGAAGTCTCTACAAGTCGTCTAGACAACGTGGCAACACGTTTGGACAGTATCCAACATTTCAGAATATTCCAATGTTCCGTTTGAACGCAGAAAGGAGTTATAGCGAAGACCGTCCGGACGTGGACCTGATAAGGAAAGAATTACACTGTTTCTGAAAGGCAGTTACAGAAGAAGATCTGGATTTGGCTATCTTCAGTCCAGACGCTCGACAGCCAGAGTCCGACTTTCAGGAAATTTAGGTTTTCTGTAACCCTATAAATAGAGGGCCCTAGGCTTTTAAATTGTATGAATTCTATATCGAATTCCATAGTGCTTAGAGTGGGTGTTTAGGGATAATCGAAGATCCGTTAGCTCTCAAGCCGTTGCCGGTGTGTGCTCAACAGTTTGTGTGAAGTCTATCTTAGGTATCGACCCTAAGTTAAAGCAATCCATTGAAGACCCCTTCAAGCAGGAGACTTGGTTGGGAAGCGTTCACGATGGGCTTCGTGTTAGAGTTAAAGGTACGACTACTGCATAAGGGTATGTGAGTATGAGTGTCTTGTAACTAGCTTTGTTTTCGGTATAGTGGATATCCTAGGTTTGGTTGCCCTAGAGTGGTTTTTCTCTTCACAGAGTTTCCATTTCGTTAACAAATATGTTGTCTTCTTTATATTCCGCATTTAAGATATTTTGTTGCACACAAACACATACTTGGTTGTTAGAAGTCAATATTTATTTTCATCTTGAATATCAAAAGGCTCATAGCTTATAACATGTAATGGATCATGAACGCACTTCCACAAGTGAAAGACGTGGAAGAAGTCATGAATGCCCGCCAAGCTAGTAGGAATTCGACTTTGTATGCTAAAGGGCTCACTCGCTTAAGCACTTGGAATCGTATAGCATACCTTGGGCTGAGCTTGCCCTTATTGCCAAAATGCCATACGCTCCGCATTGGCGACACCTTGAGGTACACAAGGTCAACAATTTCGAACTCAAGCTTGCGGCAATGGTTATCCGCATAACTTTTTTGTCGACTTTGGGTGGTGAGCATCTGCTTCTGGATGAGTGCAACCTTTTCTTTCGTGTCCTGCACTATTTCTGGGCCTAACAGTTTTCTTTCACCTACTTCATCGTAATACAATTGTGATCTACACTTGCGCCCATACAAAGCTTTGTACGGTGCCATGCCAATAGTTGCTTAAAAACTATTATTATAAGCAAACTCAACTAGAGGCAAGTATTGTTTCCAGCTTCCCTTAAAATCCAAGACACACAACTGATAAGTACTGAACGTTACACATTCAAGCCCCTTAATTTACATATGTTAAGCTCTTAGTTTTGTTATAGTTTGATGTTTTGTATTGTTTGTGTTTTCTTGTATTTTATAAGTTTTGGAAGAAAATCCGTCAAATTCTAAGATTATAACGAAGCTGAAAAACTCACTTTTGGAAAGATTCAACTCCAAATCAATTTTTTTGAATTTAAGAAAAGAGAATTCGGCAAAATTCTCGTTATTTTTGGAAAGAATCGAGAATAAGCATGTCTCTGTAATTTAATCATAACTTTCGATTCAAGTTTTGGATTGCAATAAAATTGGTGGTGTTGGAAAGCTAATAAAAAATGAAACAAATATGTTATGATAGATTTTTCCTAATTCGGAAGTTTACTATGCCAAAAGTGCCTTGTAATAAAGGATTGTAAATCTGTACGAATTTTGAATCATTTTCCTACTTGGAATAGAATTTCAGAAAAGAAAAAGACTTGTACTTATTCTATTTGGACTAGGAGACCTATTTACAATATTTCTAGGATTCCTAGGGCTTCTAGAGCTTCTCTAATCCCTATAAACAGGCCTCTAACCTTTGAAGAAAAAACACACAAGCTTTGGGGAAGAATTAAAGGCTACTCAAGAATGAGGTTTTCTCTAGTTTTTCTTTTCCTTTATTATTTTCTTATGAGGAAGAGTTCCATCCAAATCAGTTGTAGTTAATTACTTTGGTTAGGGCTCGAATGAAGCCCTAATCATGTCTCTTTAAGGTTTCAAATTGGCACCTTTGCTACAATTCATATAGTGATGCTTATTTTGATTAATTCTAGTTTCTTGAATTCCTTACATGTTTGTGTTTGGCTAGCATAGGCTTGTGGTATGGATTTGTTATTTATGTCAATTTGGATGACCACGTCCTGGGCATAATAAAGTAACAAAAAAACCCCATCACAGGTTCTTGGATTAATCAACATGAAGACAATTGGAATAGATACCATGTTCCAACCTGAGTGTGTTTACCGATTTCCTAGATTTATGCTTTCTTGAAGAACAACTTAGTAGATACCATGCTAAATCCTTCAAGGAAGAAAATAGTTAGAGTAGATACCATGCCTAACTCATGGGTTAGGGAAATCAATGACTTTAGAAGTAGATACCATGCCCTTGTGGCCGATAAACATTAAGTATCAAATTATGATTGTAGCATTGGCATTGTGAATCTTAATTGAGTATGATTAGCGGTGGATATCGAAGCCCTACCTTACCTCTGATTGTATTTCCTCAATATTTTTGTCTCTTCTCTTATTAGATCTTATTAATATTTTTATTTCTTTTCACTCATCTCAGTTATTTAGGAATATCTTTTTAAGCATTATTTACCAATCCTCGTGGGAATGATCTCGTATTTGCCTTCTATACTATCGTTTTGATCTTTTACACTTGTGCATAAAACATACAAATATTTATCTATTTATTTATGTAGATATTTGCATAACAACAACCTAAGCATATCCTCAGGGGTTTGAATAGTTCTCTCGGATTGGCCATTAGTTTACGGATGGTATGTCGTGCTAAAGTTCAACTTTGTCTCTATTGCATCTTGCAATCTCTCCCAAAACTTTGAAGTGAACCACAGTTCATAATCCGACACAATGGAAACAAGCACTCTGTGTAGCCTTACTATCTCCTGTATGTACATTTCTGCTAGCTTGTTTAGAGAATCTGTAATCTTGGTGGGGAGAAAGTGGGCACTCTTTGTGAGTCTATTAATAATTACCCATATGGTATCTTGTCCGCTTGGTGCTCTTGGTAGACCAACAACAAAATCCATAGCTATTTGTTCACATTTCCATGTTGGCACTTGGAGAGGCTAATGTTGCCCAGCTGACCTTTGGTGTTCAGCTTTCACAAGTTGACACGAAGGGCATTGTGCAACATACTTAGCTAAATTACGCTTCATGTCACACCACCAAAATTTCTTCTTCAAATCTTGACACATCTATTGTTGCTGAGATGAACAATATATCGTGTCTGATGAGCTTTAACAAGAATGTCCCTTCTTAACTCAGCATCATTGGGAATAACTGATCTCCCACTACTAGTCGTCAACGTCCCTCCTTTAGGTAGATAGAACATAGATGCTTCTCCACGTCTGGTCCTACCAAAAAGATCTTGTAACTCAAGATCATCTTCTTATGCTTGTTTGATTTTGTATAGCCTTTGTTGCTGTACAACAAGGGCTGCGATGATTGGTGGCCCACCAGTTAGCACTTGATCAATCTACACAATGGCAAAATGTTGCGCCAATTGTTCTAGAAGCACTTCGAAGTCGGTCTAGACATTACGAGATTTTATGCTTAGTGCATCTACCACAACATTGGCTTTAGCAGGATGATAGAACACCTTGCTATCATAATCCTTTAGCACTTCAAGCCATCTTCGTTGCCTCATGTTCAAGTCTCTTTGCGTGAAAATGTATTTGAAACTCTGGTGATCAGTGTGGATTTCGCACTCTTCACCATAGAGGTAGTGTCTCCATATCTTCAAGGCATACACAACAGCCGCTAACTCCAAATCATGTGTAGCATAGTTCTTCTTATGTGAAAATAAATAATGACTTCTAAATTACCAAGTGCGTGTTCGTGTGCAACAAAATATCTTAAATGTGAAAAATAAAAGAGACAAGATATTTGTTGACGAAGTGGAAACTCTGTGAAGAGAAAAACCACTCCGGGGCAGCCAAACCCAGGATATCCATTATACTGAAGACAAAGCTAGTTACAAGACACTCGTACTCACATACCTCTGATGCAGTAGTCCTACCTTTAACTCTGACATGAAGCCATTCATGCACGCTTCCCAACCAATTCTCCTACTTGAAGGGGTCTTCAATGAAATCCTTCACCTTAGAGCCGACCCCTAAGATAGACTTCATACGAAACAAAGAGCACACACCGGCAACGGCTAGAGAGCTAGCAGATCTTCAATTCTCCCTAAACACCCTCTCTAAGCACTATGAAATTCTATACTAAATTCTTATAAATTACAAGCTTAGAGCCATCTATTTATAGGCTTCAGAAAACTAATACTAAACAATTTTGGACTCTGGCTGTGGAGTGTTCGGACAGTAACTAGGGAGCGTCCAGATGGTCTTCTGTGAACACCTTTCTAGAATAGAGCAATTCTCCCCAAAATAGAACCATTTCTGGACTGCTTGACCTAGCATCAAGATAGTCTTCACTGTCACTCCTTTCCGCATCCGTAAAGCAAACCCAGAAAATTATGGAATGCAGGGTAGTGTCCGAATGTGTTGCCACGTCGTTCGGACATGTGGCAGAAACTTCCCAAATAGTGTCGACTGAAATCCAACTCCATGTCAAACTCGAAGTAGCTTGACCTAGCATCTGGACGGTGTTGCTCGGTCATCGGGACGGCTGCAATACTGAAGCTTCTAGACACTAAGGGGCGTCCAGACACCTTCAAAGGCCCGTCCCAACGGTTGCACAGGAATCGACTGGTCTAATTGGAAACTGCATGGAATCTTCGTGGACATCTTTTAGAACCTTGTGACCAACACATGGCCTGAAATGAGCCACTGTCCATTTTACATGAAGACTCTGAATAGAACCAATAATCCAGTTAAAAAGCAACTGTTACATAAAGTGTTTTTGTCAACTAGAATGTTACCAGTATAAAATACTAACAAACTCCCCATTTGGCCATTCTGGGACAAAAAACACTTGACTGGTTTGGAAATACATTCTCGGTTTAAAAACAAAAAATACTCCCCCTTTTTGTCTCACAAAGACAAAGGGTAAAAAAAGTATAAGAGAAAAACCAAAATTACTAAAATTTAAAACAACAAGAATAATAGTAAAGTGTCTCATCAAAAGCTCAAATCAACATAAGAGAAAACCAAAACCTCAAGATATCACATCTCCTGAATATGAGCCATTTTGGCTTCTTGCTCCTGAAACCAGGAAACCATAGACTGAAAATCTTTAGTCACTTGAGTCTTCTAGCCCGAAAACCGATCATCCGCAGAATGAAATCTTCTAAACAAGTGGTCTGCAAGACGATAAAGAAGATTCACCACTGAATCTCTAGCTTGTGCAGATCTAGAGGAAGAAGTTATGGAAGACTCTGTATGATTGGGGGGAATGAGCTCATCTGAAATCTAAGACCTTTGGAATTTTGAACATAAGACTTCAACACTAGTCAATTTTCCAAAGAGCCCTCTGTCTGATGCTATGCTGGAAGTCACAGAACGACATATTCCTGACAAGATTAGACTGAAATACCAATGGTTTTCCTTTATCCACAAGAAAATATTAGAACCTGTTAGTTCAAAAACTATGTGGTATAAAGACGGCTGTCAAGTGGATGCACAAAGGAATGCAAAAATAGAGCAATCCAAAAGACACAGATATATCAATATCCATCTATTACAAAGACAGAATAATCATGCATAATATCTCAAATAAACATCCCAAACAACGATTATTCCACTATTCTAAAAAGGACCAAAGCTTAAGAGAATAAGAGAAATCAAAGAAAGTACCTAGGAATGAGAAGAGATGTGCAAAGAATGCCAAAATTTTGGGATAAAACCACGAGAAAAACACAACATGAAAAAAATAAATGAACAATGCAATGCTGTGCTAAAGGCAAGAAGTAAAAGGAACGTTAATATTTGCCAGAAAAGATCCCATCTGGACAAAACACTAATCTATCCGTACGCTTGCTGTAAGAAAAACTTTCGGGAAAAAAAAAACGCGTGCGTCTGGACATAGCACAATATCGTTTAGACATGAAAGCCATACGCGTCTGAACACAGAAGAAGGTCTGTCTGGATGTTTCACACAGGAAAGCTGAAACTAGAGGAAAATTTTAAGAAAAATATTTTCCCTAACGTTAGCTTCAGAACACGCATGTATAAATAACTGATAAAGCTGTTCAATAGCATTTCAAAAATATACCAAGATATAATTGAGAGTTAAGAGTCACTAAGCATAAAAATTTCCTTGCAGATAGAAATTTTTCAATAGTAAACTTAACTCATGCTATGCGTGTGTGTTTGAAAGCTTTCTCAATAAGGTGTGATATTCGCTGATATGGTTTAATGCAACTAAATTTTCTAAATAAGAGAGAAATTCATAGTTAGGTCAGTCAAAAGTCAAAGCTTATCTCACTAGGGCCTAGTCACCCTCATCTGATACTCTCCCATAAGAAGTAGCACTATTTTTCTTTCTACTTGTACCACGGAGGACAAGATTAATAGCTGAGTTAGCACAAAAGTAGTGAATTTATTCATATATCAGTAAGCACAGAATTATAACTACTTGTATCACTTAGTGCTACAACCTAGAGAGAAAGCCAGAATTTATGGGGTCTAGGTTCAACTAGCGAGTTGGTCAATTTGACCATCTTAGCACACAAAAATCTCTCTTAAAAAATTTTTAAAAGTAGAAAATCAAAGATAAAAAGCGTACCTTAGGGGAGCTTTAGATAGTGCACATTTTTCATCGTATGAGAAAAACAACTATCTAGTATGGATGCAACATGGAAACTTTACAGATATCAAGTATAAACTCTCACTTATATAAAGGCAAAAATAATTAATGAATCAACAACTTAGACATCAGTTAAACATACATAAGATATCTGAGAAGCTATATAAGGGAACAATAAAAATATGCATCCTTCGCCCCCCCCCCCCCCTTTTTTTGAAAAATAAAAGATAAAAATGACAAAAACATGCTACACAGGAAAAGAAAAAAAAATCTAGTCCAAGCAGGCATGGTAGACCTCAGGGAGAGAGGTTTGATGATACCCAGATAGAAAAGCAGTCGTTCGACGTGTTTTTTCTATCATCCCTATTTAATACCTGCAAAAATATCTTAAGACAACCAAGAGAGACTATAGGGATACAATGCAAGTGTACCTATCAAGCAAAGCAAGTGTACACAACAACATGCAAAGCAAGTGTACCTATCATGAAATAAGATGATATAAAGATACAATGCAAGTGTACCTATCATGCTCTAGGATTTAAGAACCAAAATCCTAGGCATGTGTGACCTCACCTACTAGGTAGGTCCGCTCCCCCTCAGGGAGTGGGTGGTGTCCTCTTCCTTGTCCTGTCCTCCCTTCTTTAGCTACAGCTCCAGATATTTGACCAAATCTCTCGTGAAAGAGCTGACAAAAGATGTTCCCTTTTTGTAGTCTTTTGTTTCTCCACATAAGGCTTCTTGGGGACCCAAGTCTTCTTTGCTGGAGTAGGCTTGCTAATGCCTTGGACTAGGATTTCTAGGAGGAGGTTCATGATGCCTGGGTGGCTTCGTTTGAGGTGGAGGACCCTTGAGCTGGACATGACTGCTAACACCATATTGGTGACACATTGGAGTTTTAAGAGCCTGCCGATTTGTCTTCCTCTGAGCTTGCCAATGTGGGCACTTAGGTCTAATGTGCTCGAGCTCACCACAGTGATGGCATGTGGGAGGCTTTCTTTCGATAGGAAGCTTGGCTAGAGGTTGAGGAATAACTAGAACTACTCCTTCCATAATAGTTTTTTCCTTGTCCACACATGAGGGTGGAGACTCAAGAATAACTAGCTTCACAAATATAGTCTTGGAAGTAGAAGGAGTATTAGAAGTAGAAGGAGGAACATAGCCGAGTCTGGTCTTGTCGGCTGGGCACTTCTGAATGGAGAGCATGTGAGTCAGCTTCTCATAAGAGACTCTTTCTAATTGCAGTCGTGTTTCCAAATGCCTCTCTTCTAGATTATGGATTTTTATTAGCATAGTGGGCTTGTCAGTCCATAGGCTATTCAGCTCCAGCACTTGCTGTTTGTACTTCTCCCTCAGCTTTAAGAATTCTACGTACTAAAGCTGATAGGTTGTCTTCATATCTTCTTCATCACTATTCTCAGAGCAGTAGGACTGAGAATCCTCCTTTTCTCCATAAGGGGCCACGAAGGCTAGGAACCTTTCTTCCTTAGGAGCTTCTTCTTCTTTCTCAGACTCATCACTGAGAGTAGCATTAAAGGCTTTCACCTTTTTCTTCAGATTTGCACATTTAGTCTTAATGTGCCAGAAGCCTTACCATTCAAAGCACTGGGACCCCTTGGATCCTTCTTCTCAACTTCTTCTGGCTCAGTTGTGTGGGGAACCTTCTTTAGTCTGTCAAAGAACTTCTTGAATTTATTATTCTTCCTGAATAGCTCGAAGTTCTTGGCTAACATTGTCACTGCATCTTCATCAATGTCAGATGAGACTCTGGTCTTCTTCTTGGATGTCTTGAGGGCATTGGTCTTTGCCTTTCTGACCGGAGGTTAAGAATATTCATATTTCTGAAGAGATCCTACCAGCTCTTCAATCTTCATCTCCTCCAGATCTTTGCTTTCTGCTATAGTTGTCACCTTAATCCTAAAATACTCAGGCAAAGATCTTAGTATCTTTCGGATGAGTTTTACATCTGAGATTGTCTTCCCAAGACTCATTATTGAGTTTTTTAGGTCGCTAATCTTGGTGTAAAACTCTCTGAAGGTCTCTTCTTCGAGCATCTTAATTTCTTCAAATTTAGAAATCAACATTTGAAGCTTGGGAGATTTAACAAGTTTCATGCCTTCATATGTTGTTTCTAGAATTTGCCATGCATCATTAGCAATTTCACAATTTGAAATTCTTGCGAATTCAGATGGTGAAAGTACTTGACAAAAAGCATGAAGGGCTGTATCATTGCAAAGTCGTGCACTTGTTTGAGTAATAGTAATTTTGTCTGTTTCCTCTAGTTTAATCCAACTAGTTTCAACAATTTTCTAGATGTCAATTGATTTTAAAAAGAAGAGCATGCGGGCTTTCCAATAGCCATAGTTCGCACCATCAAAAGGTGGAATTGAATTAAGGTTTTGAGACATGATAAAAATAAAAGAAGAGAAGTAGAAGTCAAGAGATCATACTCAAGAAATAAATCTTAACCAGAGTGTACCAAGATCTGATACCAATAGAAAATAAATAATGACTTCTAAATTAACAAGTGTGTGTTTGTGTGCAACAAAATATCTTAAATGCGGAAAATAAAAAAGACAAGATATTTGTTGACAAAGTGGAAACTTTGTAAAGAGAAAAACCACTATGGGGCAACCAAGCCTAGGATATCCACTGTACCGAAGACAAAGCAAGTTACAAGACACTCGTACTCACATACCTCTAATGCAGTAGTCATATCTTTAACTTTGACACGAAGCACATCATGAATGCTTCCCAACCAAGTCTCCTACTTGAAGGGGTCTTCAATGGAATCCTTTACCTTAGGGCCGACCCCTAAGATAGGCTTCACACGAAACAAAGAGCACACACCGGGAACGGCTAGAGAGCTAGTAGATCTTCAATTCTCCCTAAACACCCTCTTTAAGCACTGTGGAATTCTATACTGAATTCTTACAAATTACAAGCCTAGAGCCATCTATTTATAAGTTTCAGAAAACCTAATTCTAATCAATTTCAGACTCTACCCGTGGAGCGTCCGGATGGTAACTAGGGAGCGTCCAGACAGTCTTCTATAACTTCCTTTCCAAAATAGCGCAATTCTTCCCAAAAGAGGATCATGTCCAGACAGCTTGACCAAGAGTTCGGATGGTCTTCATTGTCACTCCTTTCTGCATCCGTAAAGGAAACCAGTAAAATTCTGGAATGCAGGGTAGCGTCCGAACGTGTTGCCACATTGTTCGGACGCACGTGTTTCAGACTCCATTTTGGACGCGTTTTTGGGTTTCCTAAGCCTATAAATAAGAGGCTTGAGGCATGCTTTGAACACAGAATTCGGTGGTGAATTCTCCACAGCTTAGAGAGGGTGTTTAGGAAGATATTAAAGATCTGCTAGCTCTCTAGCTTTGCCAGTGTGTGATTTGATCAGCTGTGAAGTCTATCTTAGGGGTTGGCCCTAAGGTAAAGGATTCCATTGAAGACCCGTTCAGGTAGGAGACCTGGGTGGGAGGCATTCGTGTTGGGTTACACATTAAAGAGCAAGGTATGACCATTGTATCGGGGGTATGTGAGTGTTTCTACTTTGTATCTAGCTTTGTCTTCTGAATAGTGGATATCCTGGGTTTGGCTGCCTCGGAGTGGTTTTTCTCGTAACTGAGTTTCCACTTCGTCAAAAAACTATTTGTCTCCTTTAATCGCATTTAATATTTTCTGCACATTGTTCACACACACTGTTAAATTAGAAGTCCATTTAATTTTTCAATTGGTATCAGATCAGGTACACTCTATTTAGGATTTATTTCCTGAGTGTGATCCTCATCTCTTGTGACTTCTATTTTTTATTACACCTTTTATCATGAATTCTTCTCATTTTTCTAATGAAGATTCTAATATTAAGCTCTTTAAGATTTTTAATAAATTGAAGAATGCTCAACATTCTAAAGAGCTTAAAAAGGTGAAGCAAGAAAAAAAGTCATTGATTGTACAATTGTCTGAATCACATGCTTTGATTGACTCTTTGAGATCTGAAAATACCATGCTGTTTAACATTATTGATACACTAGAGAATAAATTAAAAGAATCTGATGATCTCTTGAAAAATTTCTCAAGTGATAATTTGAAAAGCATGTTTTGTATTCATTCAGATGTTCCTAACAAGTCTTTGTTTAATTGTTAATGATTTGAGTGCTTCTACTTCATATTCTTCTGATTCTAAATTAGATTCCACTATTATTAAGCCTGTGATAGTAGACATTGCTTGAATAATCATGTGATGCCAAAATCCAAAGACACAGGTACACAAGCTCATAGTAAGTTTGTCCCTACTTGTCATAATTGTGGGAAGATTGGTCATATTAGGCCAAATTGTTATTTGTTGAGATCCCACAGGCCTTGGATTAAGCAGGATGCTTTGAGGAAAAGTGAAGCTGAAGATTCTTCCTCATCTAAATATGTCCCTCCTCATAGGAGACATATAGAAGGTAAGGGCAATGTTATTTGTAAGAATGCTAATAATAATTTTGCAGAGAATACAAAGAAGCATTCAAACAAAAGAAGCTTGCCTACCTGTCATCACTGCGGCATCACCGGTCATATCCGATCCAAATGCCCACAACTCCAGAAGTTGAAGGTTCATAGGAAGCTGCCAACTAGAGCTACATCAGGCACTCTACCTCCTATGGCGCTTCAGGCTCCATGACATCAGCAGCAGTTTGTTCGCCTATCAGAGTGGCAAATCAAAGAAGAACAAATCAAGGCGCTACAAGAGAAAGCCGCAGAAGCCCATTAGCTACCATGACTATGAAGGGTTTCTGAGCCTGATGCAAGGTATGCTAAGGAGAATGGAAAACATGGGCAAAACCTGCAAGCTACCGCCACGGGTTAAGCAGGTATAGGTCAGAAAGGATGAGATCAATCACCCCTTGAGGGGGAGTTGACTCACCTAGTAGGTGATGTTTCCCATGCCTAGGATTTTGGTTCCTAAATCCTAGTGCATGTCAGGTATGTTTGCATTGCATTGTTTATCTTGTCATATCTTATTCATGCCTTGCATTCTGTTTGAGGAACCGTTTATTTTGTCCCCATATTTTCTCTTGTTATCTTGAGAAGCTTCTGCAGATATATTTTTGGGGATGACAGTTAAAAGCACGTCGGGCGGCTGCTTTTCTGTCTTGGTATTTCTAAACCTCTCTCCATGAAGATAGGTTTGGCTTTACCTTACATGCTGGGATTAGATGTCATTTCCTTTTCCATAAGCATGTCTTTGTTGTTTTTCGGTTTATTTGTTTTCAACAAAAATAAAAATAAAAAATTTGGGGAAAAGATGCAGAATTTTATTTTTCTCTCGATTGCTTTTCAGATATTGCATGTGTTTTTGCCTGATATCTCAGTTCATTATGCATTGATTAATTATACTTATATATGATTGAGAGTTTATGCATGATATCTGCTAAGTTTTCCTGTTGCATCTTAATGATAGATAGTTACTTTCCTCATGCGATGAAAATGTGCACTATCTAAGACTCCCCTAAGGTACATCTTTTCCTTCTCTGACTTTTTACTTCTAGAAATTCTAGATAAGAGAAGAGGTTTTTGATAAGATGGCCAAATTGACCACATGCTAGTTGAACCTAGAACCTAAAAATTCTGGCACTTTCTCTATATTGTAGCATCAAAAGAATCAAGCAATAAATCATATATTTCTCTTTGGCATCCATTTGACAGCCGTCTTAAATACAACATTATTTTTGGAACTAACAGGATCTAATGGTATTTTTGGAAATATTTTTGGTTGGTTTTGATTCAGGAATATGACATCCAGCGGCACCCAGCACAATGTTTGACAGATGCATCCTTTGGAAAACTGACTATTGTTGAAGTCGGATGTTCAATTTCCAAAAGTCTTGGGATTTGATACTTGAAGGATTTATGTTCCTCTTCTTTGGGCCACTTGTAGACTTTTCTCTATTCTCCTATTGTTTTGGATTTTAGAAAGTTTTTGTCTG
This sequence comes from Alnus glutinosa, assembly GCF_958979055.1. Taxonomy (NCBI): domain Eukaryota; kingdom Viridiplantae; phylum Streptophyta; class Magnoliopsida; order Fagales; family Betulaceae; genus Alnus; species Alnus glutinosa. The sequence goes on from NC_084887.1 coordinate 15,316,439, forward strand.
TGGATATTATTACTCTATTTACCCTTGTACTTCTGAGACATTGAGGGGGAGTAATTGTTGTGTGGTTTTTCTCATTACTCTGTTTTACCCTTTGTCCCTTTGTGACAAAAAGGGGGAGTAATTTTTTGTTTAGACCGGGATTGTATTTTTAACCGGTCAAGTGATTTTTGTCCCAGAATGGCCAAAGGGAGACTTTATTAGTTTTTGTGTTGGCTGCATTCTATTGGACAAAATCACTTTTATGTAATGTTGCTGTTTTCACAGGGATGCTGCTTTATCCAGAGTCTACTCTTCAGCTATGTTCTTCGAGAAGATTCTGTGAAGTTTTCAAAGATTTATTTCGGTTCCCTGTCAGCCGTCCGGACGACGTGGTATTCCGTCTGGACGTTCATCAGTCAGTAACATCCGTCCGGATGATGAGATCTTTCCGTCCGGACGCCCATCAGTGTCTAGAAGCTTCGAACAGTTCAAGATTGCATCTGTCTGGACGTAATGGAAAATTGTCCGGACGCTCTTCAGAGTTCAAGAAAATCCCAGTGTTTCAGTGCATCCGTCCGGACGACGTGGTTATACCGTCTGGACGCCATTCAGTGTTTGATAAGAATTAGGGTTTCTGGCTCAAGACATAGTTATGGGAAGACGGATGCTACCGTTCGGACGACGTGTGATCCCGTTCCGACGATGTTCTCCATAGGGCAAGACGTGCATACAAAGCTCAACCGTCCGAACGTCAACCTTCATGGTCCGGACAATCAAGCTTCATATATGAAAATTGCGTGCACCAGTTCAACCGTCCAAACGTCACCCTTTAGGGTCTGGACGCTACAAAGCCTTATTATGGTAATTATGTGCAGCCAAAGTGCAACCGTCCAGACGCTAGGGCAACACCATCCGGACGTGGCCTTGTTATGGGAGCTTTCAGTACTATTTTGGAAAGGCGGTTGCAGTTGACAATCCGGACGCTTGGTCAAGCTGTCCGGACGCCCTGTGGAATTTTGATCATAACCTCTTACTCAATTATCGGATTGGGACAAAATCGGCGTCGTTGGAAAGCTAACAAAAAATGCTCTCAACTGACCATCCGGACGGCCACTATAAACGGAACCCGTTCGGATGGAAAAGATTTTCCCTTCCGAACGGCCATGAAGAAAATTCCAGAATTACTTTCCAAACAAGAAAAACTTGGCCCGTTCGGACGGCCCTGGATCACGTCCGGACGCACGTGTTTCAGAGTCTGTTTTGGACGCATTTTTTGGTTTCCTAAGCCTATAAATAAGAGTCTTGAGGCATGCTTTCAACACAGAATTTGGTGGTGAATTCTCTACAACTTAGAGAAGGTGTTTAGGGAGATATTGAAGATCTGCTAGCTCTCTAGCTTTGCCAGTGTATGATTTGATCAGCTGTGAAGTCTATCTTAGGAGTTGGCCCTAAGGTAAAGGATTCCATTGAAGACCCTTCAGGTAGGAGACCTGGTTGGGAGGCGTTCATGTTGGGTTACATGTTAGAGAGCAAGGTACGACCACTACATTAGGGTTATGTGAGTGTTCATGCTTTGTATCTAGCTTTGTCTTCTAAATAGTGGATATCCTGGGTTTGGCTGCTGTAATACCCGGGAAAGACAATCCACATAAGTTATCAAAATATGTGCATAAATATAAGACTTAAGAATTGCTCTTAGTCTAATTGAGTTATATAGTTATGCATGTATAGAGTTGGATCAGTAAAGTGAAGTCGATCGAGCGACTTTCTGGTCGATCGAGCGATTATAGGTAGAAGTCGATCGAGCGACTTCGTCCAGTGCAGTGCAGTTTCCACTAATTGCAAAAATTGATTTTTCCACCTAATGATTTGGGACCCACACGTGGTACTTGATGCCAAACGATCATGCCCATATTTAGTTAGCCTAGTTAGCCCATTTTGGTTGAAGCCCAACTAGATTTCCTTAGATATCATGTAATCATGGACTAAGATATGGAATAGTCACCTATGAGATTTGAGCTATGGATTTGAGGTGTTGGCTGGCTCAAATCCAGCCATTGAGATGATGATTTGTTGGTTAAATCTCAGCCCTTCAAGAGTGCTATAAATAGGTTGCATGGGGAGTTGATTTTCATGAAGAAGAAACAAAACTCTAGCCAAAACTCTCTCTCACTCTAGTGCTGTAGAAGTAGCACGAAAATCCTCCATTTTCACCTCACTTTCCAGCACCTAGCAAGCCCAATTAAGCTCCAAAACCACCCTCATTCTCCCACAAAATCAGTGGTAGAGTGTGAGTGGAAACCTCCTTTGTTTTGAGACCAAGAAACCAAGCTTTGCAAGTGGAACTCTCTTGGACAGCAACTCTCCTTCACTCTTTAAGTTATTGGGGAACTTTGGGTGAGTATTTTCTCCCTTAAACTTCTCATAAGATCAAGTAGTTCTATTGTTATTTGAAATCATGACTTGCTCTTGCTTTTAATTATGCATATTGTATGAAAAGTTGGCTAACTTACATGTGAGTATATGTGTAAGCATGTGGATGAGTATTTACTACATGAGATTATTAATTTAGAATGGGTAAATTGTGTTTTAAAAATGGATCAAGAAATGTAAGTGTGAGAGTATATATATGTTGAGGTTTTGATATATATATATATATATATATATAAATTAAAAGAAAAGAGGTGAGCAATATCTAGGTGTGTGTTATAAGGATGTGTGACTTAAAGAAGAGTAAAATCATATGTGTGCTTGATTATATGACAATGTATCCTTATTTTAAGGTGTGTTATGTGATGGATAATTCTAGTAGTGCTAATACAAGAGTTGGTGAGTAAGCATTAAAATAGATAAATAAGAGATCATGTTTAAATCTGTAGCCGTTACAATTTCTAGGAAGAGATATGGTAACAATAATGATTTCATAAGAATGGTTTATTAATTCGTTATCATCATATGATGGTTGTTATGCAGTTGTAAAGGAAAATATTTGGAGCAGAAACTAGTAAGTATCTCTATACTTACTGAGGACGAAGCTGGTTGATTTTTCCTATAATATTATGTTTACTGCCATATTTACTTGTTTGCGCATGTGGCTTTGCATGTTTTATTATTTTTAATAATTTGTCTAATAACAAGCTGCTGGATCTAGATCCACAGTGGGTACGCGAGGCTTCACATGAGTTCCTAGGTTCTCAGTGAATGAGGAGGTACCTGAAAAGAGAATAATAAATACAAAAACTGGTGTACCTAGGTCACCAGGGATTCCGAGGTTTCCAGGAGCCTAGGCTCCCAAAGATTATAATTAAAAGTTAAAGGGAGGAAGCCCAGGCTTCAAATAACACGCTAACCGTGCCTAGGCCAACAGAGGAGTGGGAAAAGGGAAATACCTAAAACTATACCCTCAAAACTGTCATTGCTTTATGATTATGTTTATGTTCATTTTATGTTTATGACTCACGATCATGGATTATATTTTGTATATACATGTGATTATATGGCCATTGCATTGTGTTGCATTAATTAAATAAATCAGCACTCATATTATTATTGGAAACAGCTGACTCACTTTAGTGTTTATGTTATTTTCTTCTCTTTGTATGGTATTTGTAATGGTTCAGGCTATGAAGAAGAAGATGATTATCAGGACTATCCCGACACATAGATGGTTCCTGGTTCAGTTTTTGTAAGGCTGGATAGCCTATATTTTGGGACTACCCTGTTATAGTCCATTAGCCTAACTTAAGACAATACTTATAATTCTCCGGTTATATGTAGATATTTGGCTTGTATGATTATCTAGCCCTGTGAGGCATGACTGGTATTACTGTTTGTATAATTATGCTAACTAGCTCATTATATATATATTTTGAGGTATTTCAGTAGTAGTTTTGAGGTGTCAACCTATTCCCAATTTATATTACATTTATTCCGTTGCCAATAATTACCTCTGATAAGTTAGTAATGTCTCGTGGAAATTCAAAAATTTTCACTTACGCTTTTTGTAAAAGCGGAGCGTTATAGCTGCCCCGTAGTGGTTTTTCTCTTAACTGAGTTTCCACTTCGTCAACAAAATATTTGTCTTCTTTAATTCCGCATTTAATATTTTGTTGCACACTGTTCACACACACTGTTAAATTAGAAGTCCATTTAATTTTTCACAATTTGTAAATCACATATTAATATGTTAGTGTATTAATAATATATGTTAATATATCAATTAGTAAATATGTTACTAACAGGGTGAGCTATTCATCTTTATAAATCACCCACTCTATTGTGAGCTATTCATCTCTATAAATCACTCACTCTATGTGAGCTATTCATCTCTTTCCAATATATGACCAGGGTGTTACAAATATATTATCAATAAGAAATAATGAAGTAATAAATATTAATATAATATCAAATTTTATCATTTCATTTTGAAAGTAAAATTTTAAAAAAGAAAAATGTTTGATTTCATTCTCTTATCCATGAGATGTGCAAATCTACAATTGAATCTGTAGGACCACATGTGGGTTCCACAAATTTAATGGTGAATTTACAAAAAAGATGTGCAAGAAAATGGAATAATTCTAGATGTCATACCATGTCACTCTTGTGTCACTCTAATAATGATGTGACTTTTAAAATCCCCGTTGTGTGATTGAGAGTAATTCTAGAAGTCACTCTTGTTACTGTCGTGTTCCTCTAAGAATGATGTGGCTTTTAAAATCACCACTTGTTGAAAATTCAATAATGATTAATCACAAGCTCAATGGTTATTTTAAAAGCCACATTATTTTTGGAGGGACACGAGTGACAAAAGAGTGACTTCTAACATTACTCGTTTGATTGATCATTATTGAATTATGATCAAATTGTCATTTTAAAAGCCACATCATTATTAGAAGGACACGAGATGGACATGGTATGACATATAGAATTATTCAAGAAAATGACACCAAACACATTTCATTTGAAAAAAAAAATCTCAATAATGTAGTATAAAAATTACAAAAGATCTTGATCATATTACAAATAAATAAAATGAAAAATTATAAAAATATTTCTTCAGATAGAAAGGGCTATTATAAAAACATATAACTTTAGATTCTTCCACGTGATCTACTAGGCCAAGTGCCTTGTCTACTCCAATTTTTTTTTTTTTTTCGAAAGTTTCTCTAAGTTCTCTTCCCTAGTCAAACAAAACAAGCAAAATTTCTCTAAGTTCTCCTCCACCACCATTTTGATCAAACCCAATGCTCCCCAGCTGTTCCGTAATATTACTTTTACTTAACTCTTCTGCTGCCGCGTGTCACAACATACAATATCACCTTATCTTCTTGCCTCTTGCAGCTTCTAGACTACCCTTTCAAAGTTTCAAAGTTCCTTTCTTTCTCTTCTTCCTCGCAACACATCAAGCTTTTACCTTTTCAGATTCACCCGTGACATACACACGTTACTGTAACGCCCAACAAATTCAAGCTCTTAAGAAATCATTAATATTGTTGAGGATACAATATCCATAGGTTTTTATAAGCAAATTGTTAGTATTTTATATTGGCTACATTCTGGATAACCAAAAACACTTTATGTAATGGTTGCATTTTTTAACAGGATGATCAGAGTTTATTCAGAGTCTTCACGTTTTCAGACAATGTTCAAATCAAAGATTGTGACTGATCAAAAGCTTCTAGAAGATGTCCATGAAGAATCCTTGCAAATTCCAAGCCAAATCAATAGGTTCCAATGCAACCATTTGGACGAGCCTTTGAAGGAGTTCGAACGCCCCTCACTGTCTTACAGATAACTATGAAGACGTCCGGACGTCAGAGCAACACCGTCTGGACGCTAGGTCAATCATTGTTCAACACAAAGATGGATTTCAGAAGACGACACTGAATGGGAAGTCTCTGTAAGCCGTCCGGACGACATGGCAACATGTCCGGACGCTGTCCAGCATTTTAGAATATTCCAGTGTTCCGTTCGAATGCTACAAAGAGTTATAGTGAAGACCGTCCAGACTCTTGGTCAAGCCGTCCAGACGTGGACCTTATAAAGATAGAATTGCATTGTTTCTGAAAGGATATCGCAGAAAATCGTTTGGACGTGGCTAACTTTTGTCTAGAAGCTAGACAGCCAGAGTCCATTTTTCAGCAAATTTAGGGTTTCTTTTAGCCTATAAATAGGGGGCTCTAGGCTTGTAAATTGTACAAAATTCGGTATTGAATTCTCTTAGCTTGAGAGGATGTTTAGGGAGAATCAAAGATTCACTAGCTCTCAAGTCGTTGCCGGTGTGTGCTCAACAGTTCATGTGAAGTCTATCTTAGGGAGGAGCCCTAAGGTAAAGGAATCCATAGAAGACCCCTTCAAGTAGGAGACTTGGTTGGGAGGCGTTCACGTTGGGTTACGTGTCAGAGTGCTAGATACAATTGCTGCATCGGGTATGTGAGTGTTACTGTCTATGTACTCGTTTTGTCTTCTGATAGTGGATTTCCTGAGTTTGGCTGCCTCGGAGTGGTTATTTCTTTTCATAGAGTTTCCACTTCGTAACAAATATCTTGTCTTATTTAAATTCCACGTTTAAGATATTTGGTTGCACACAAACACAGACACACTTGGTTAAATTAGAAGTCAATATTTTATTTTCATTTGGTATCAGAGCTTGGTACACTCTGTTTTAGATTTATTTCTTGAGTGTAATCTCTTGACTTCTATTTTGTTTATTGTTTAAATGTCTCAAAATCTTAATTCAGTTATGCCCTTTGATGGGACGAACTATGTCTATTGGAAAGCCCGCATGCGCTTCTTTTTAAAATCAATTGACGTCTGGAAAATTGTTGAAATTGGTTGGATTAAACCAGAAGAAACAGACGAAATTATTGTTACTCAAACAAGCGCATGGCTCTCCATTGATAAAGCCCTCCATGCACTATGTCAAGCACTTTCACCATCTGAATTCGCAAGAATTTCAAATTGTGAAGTTGCTAAAGATGCATGGTGAATTCTAGAAACGACATATAAAGGCACAAAACTGGAAAAATCTGCCAAGCTTCAAATGTTGATTTCTAAATTTGAAGAAATTAAGATGCAAGAAGAAGAGACCTTTGGAGAGTTCTACACCAAGATTAGCGACCTAAGAAACTCGATGGTGAGTCTTGGGAAACAAATCTCGGATGTAAAACTCATCCGAAAAATAATAAGATCTTTGCTTGAGCGTTTCAGGATTAAGGTGACAACTATAGAAGAAAGCAAAGATCTGGAGGAGATGAAGATTGAAGAGTTGGTAGGATCTCTTCAGACCTATGAATACTCCTTACCTCCAGTCAGAAAGGCCAAGACTATTGCCCTCAAGGCATCTAAGAAGAAATCCAGAGTCTCATCTGATGAAGACTCTGACATTGATGAAGATGCAGTGGCAATGTTAGCCAAGAACTTCAAACGATTCATGAAAAGTAATAATTTTAAGAAGAAGTTCTCTGACAGACTAAGAAAGGCTCCCTACACAGCTGATACAGAAGAAGCAGACCAGAAAGATCCGAAGGGTCCCAAATGCTTCGAATGTTCAGGTTTTGGACACATCAGGACTGAATGTGCAAATCTAAAGAAACAAAAAGGGAAAGCCTTTAATGCATTTCTCAACAATGAATCTGAGAAGGAAGAAGAAACTCCTGAGGAAGAAAAATTCCTGCCCTTCGTGGCCTCACATGAAGAAAATGAGGATTCTCAGTCCTACTACTCTGAAAATAGTGACGAAGAAGATATGCAGTCAGCCTATCAACTTCAATATGTTGAATTCCTAAAGTTGAGGGAGAAATTCAAACAGCAGGTACTAGAGTTAAACAGCCTCAGGACTGAAAAGACCTCTATGCTCATAAAGATCAATGATTTAGAAGAGAGGCTTCTGTAGACACAGATGCAACTGGAGAGAGTCTCAAAAGAGAAGCTTATTCACATGCTCTACATTAAGAAGTGCCAAACCAACAAGACCGGACTAGAGTATGTTCCTCTTTCTACTTCTGATACAACTACCTCACAAATTATTTTTGCGAAGCCAGTTATTCCCGAATCTCCACCCCGAAGTGCGGATAAGGGAAAAACTGTAATGAAAGGGGAAGTGCCTGTCATCCCTCAGCCTCTGGCCAAGCTTTCTGTCAAAAGAAACCCTCCCACATGCCATAACTATGGGGAACTAGGGCACATCAGACCTAAGTACACACATTGGCAAGTTCGGACGAAGAAAAATTGATAGCCTCTTAAAACTCCTATATGTCACCAATGTGGAGTTAGCAGTCATGTCAGACCTAAGTGTCCTCCACCTAAGCCACCCAGGAAACATAGATCTCTACCCAGAAATCATGCTCCAAGGCATCAGCAGCTGCAGAAGCCTATTCAAGCAAAAAAGACTTGGGTTCCCAAAAAGCTGCATTTGGAAAAACAAAAGACTGCAGAAAGTGAAATCTGTTATGAAGGAAATTCTCCTTCCAATTCTTTCATGCAAGATCTGGTAAGATTTCTAACACTACAGCTAAAGAATGAAGGACAGGACAAAGATGAGGACACCCACTCCACGAGGGGGAGTAGACATACCTAGTAGGTAAGGTCACACATGCCTAGGATTTTGGTTCCTATATCCTAGAGCATGACAGGTACATTTACGTAGTTTTTTTTCTTTTTTTTTATAAAAACTTTGCATGTTGTTATGGAACCATCGTTTCTATCCCTATATTCCCTCTTCCTGAGGTATTAAAGGATGATAGTAAAAGCACGTCGAGCGGCTGCTTTTCTATCTAGTTACTTTCAAACCTCTCTTCCTGAGGTCAATCTGTTTTTAACTTACATACTTGGTCGATACTATCCTTTTTACTATGAAGCATTTTTTTAAAAACATAATAATAATAAAAAAAGGGGGATAAAGGATGCAGAGTTTTGTTGTTCCAATATATAGCTTCCAGATATCTTATGTATGTTTAACTGATGTCTCAGTTTTTGATGCTTTTATTCTTTTTCCTTTATATAATTGAGAGTTTTTTCTTGATATCTGCAAAGTTTCCCAGTGGCATCCATACTAGATAGTTGCTTTTCTCTTGCGATGAAAAATGTGCACTATCCAAGGCTCTCCTAAGGTATTTTTTTCTCTCTTCTGACTTTTAGGTTCTGGAATTTTTAAATGAGAGAGATTTTTTTGCTAAGATGGTCAAATTGACCAACTCGCTAGTTGAACCTAGAACCCATAAATTTTGGCATTCTTTCTAGGTTGCAGCACCAAGTGATAAAAAGCATTCAAAACTAAATAAATATGGATAAATAAAAAGATCCACTGCTTGCTATAAATCTGTTCTTGATATTGTCCTTATAGAAACAGTTAGCGACCAAATCATTGCGGAAATAGACAGTCACAAAAGGACTTTGTAAAAGAAAATGTGCTGCAGCTTAGGGGGAGTGTATCAGATGAGGGTGGTTAGGCCCTAGTAAAATAAGGTTTGACTTTTGATTGATCTAACATTGATTTTCTCTCTTCTCTAGAAAATCCGGGTGATTTAGGTCATATCAGTGAAATTCATACCCTTTTGAGGAAGCCTTCACACACACACACACGCATTGCTTGAGTTAAGTTTTCTATTGAAAAGTGTCTTTCTGCAGGGAAATCTTTGTGCTTATTGAATCTTTACTCGCAATTATATCTTGGAATATTTTTGAAATGCTAATTGAACTTGGATATCAGTTTTATACACATGTGTGTTCTGGAAATTACTTGGGAAATATTTTTCTACTATTTTTCCTCTTCTTTTTTTTTTCTCCGGATTTTTTTTTTTTTTGTGTGAAGCGTCCGGATGGTAAGGTGTATTCGTCTGGACGTCCATCCTCCTTGTCTGGTCAGGCGTGTTTTTGTGATCTCCTACGTGGCACTACGTCAAGACGTCACTTATATTCCGTTCGGATAGTGAACCCTGTAGGGTTATATCGCATTCCCCCCAGAGCCGCAACCTTCTCATTCCGCCTTTTTGGTTCTTTTTGTCATCTTGTGCATCTTTCTGTTCTTTTTATGCGTATTTATCAGGTGCACATGTCATCTTTGCAATTTATCTCCACCCCACGTATGTTTTTATACTCTTTTACTAATTTATTTTAAGTTTTTATGCTTAAAATAGTTTGTTTTTGGGTTTCTATTATTTTGAGTTTAATATGTATTATTGCCCAAAATTCTTTACTATTTGGGTTGAGATTTTGCATATTTGGTTCTTGATATTGTTTGGGTTGTGTTTGTTGTTGTTGTAATTTCTGGGATAGTCCATTTTACAGTCGTTATAATGCCCAAATTTTTTTTGGACTAACAGGAATTAATGCTTTCATGGATTTGTTTCTATGATTTTTTTTTTAATCCAAGAAATATGTCTTTAGATGACTCTCCTCCTTGAGTTAGGCAAAGAACTGAAGAGTCAGTTGCTGATAGGTTGCACCGCATGCAATCGCGGCAAATCCTATAGAAGTGGAATCTTCTCCGCGGAGATCTGAGGGATCTCGTTTTACTCCCCATTGCTCAGATGCTTCTGGAAAACCACAGGGATTACCTGTACTACTGTGCCTGCCTGGCCTTTCCCAAACTGTTATGGGAGTTCTATGGGAACATGATCATCATCTAGGAGGATGACAGAGGACTCATTATGCAGACCATGTTCAGAGGACAGCTGATTCAGATTGATCCACAGCTTATCAGTGTTGTGATTGGAGTTCCTTTTCCTGATGAGGCTCCCAGCATTGATTTCCTGCATGATTTCTTTGGGACGAGACCACAGAGAAAAGACAAGTCCCACTCCCAGATCAACATCAGTGCTTTTGCTCCCATGCACCGATTTTTAGCAAAGGTTGTAGTGACAAACCTTTGGCCTCAAGCTCGTCGGAGTGAGCTTACTCTCAAGAAGGCCACCCTTCTTTATGCCATTGTGATGCGGACTCCTTTTTGCCTGTGCAAGCACATCTTGCACACTATGATCAAGGTTCGAGACAAGAAGAACACGAGTCTATCTTTTGGGTGTTTAATCACTCAAACTTGTCTGCAGGTTGTGACAGATATTTCAAACTCTGAGCCCAGATCACAGATTCCAGATCCTCTTGGCATTCAGACTGTCATGAAGTCGAATGTACAGTTGTGGCATGAGGTTCAAGGCACTATTCCTCAGCCTCCACCAATTCCCCCACTAGCAGCTACATCGTCATCACAGGCTGTGCCTCCTACTTTTGATATAGAAGATGTATTTACTCAGCTTATGTCATCCATGGGAGCTCTCCAGCGTGAAGTTAATCTTATTGGAGAGCGTGTTGAACAATGTCAAATTGACATCAAGGAGTGCCTGCAGTACCATCACCCCAAGCCTGATGATGAGGACTTTTTTTTTTTTTTACTTACTATTGTTTGTATTCGAACAATTTTAAATTTGTGCTGACATTTTGTATAACTCATTAAACACTTATGGTTTTAATTAATGCTCTGTTTACCCTTTGTCATTGTGTGACAAAAAGAGGGAGTATTTTTTGGGTTTATTTTTGTATTTAGATCAGGAATGTATTCCCAAACCGGTCAAGTGTTTTTGTCCCAAAATGGCCAAAGGGAGAGTTTGTTAGTATTTTATATTGGCTACATTCTAGATAACCAAAAACACTTTATGTAATGGTTGCATTTTTTAACAAGATGATCGGAGTTTATTCAGAGTCTTTATGTTTTCAGACAATGTTCAAATCAAAGATTGTGACTGATCAAAAGCTTCTAGAAGATGTCCATGAAGAGTCATTCCAAATTCCAAGCCAAATCAACCGGTTCCTGTGCAACCTTCTGAACGAGCCTTTGAAGGCATCCGGATGCCCCACAGTGTCTTACAAATAACTATGAAGACGTTCGGACGTCAGAGAAACACAATCCGGATGCTAGGTCAATCATTGTTCAACACGGAGTTGGATTTCAGAAGTCGACACTATTTGGGAAGTCTCTGCAAGCCGTCCGGACGACATGGCAACACGTCTGGACGCTGTCCAGCATTTCGAAATATTCTAGTGTTCCATTCGAATGCTACAAGGAGTTATAGCGAAGGGCGTCAGGACGCTCGGTAAAGCCGTCTGGACGTGGACCTGATAAAGATAGAATTGTGCTGTTTCTAAAAGGATATCGCAGAAAATCGTCTGGACGTGGCTAACTTTTGTCTAGAAGCTAGACAGCCAGAGTCCATTTTTCAGCAAATTTAGGGTTTCTTTTAGCCTATAAATAGGGGGCTCTAGGCTTGTAAATTGTACAGAATTCGGTATTGAATTCTCTTAGCTTTGAGAGGATGTTTAGGGAGAATCGAAGATTCACTAGCTCTCAAGCCGTTGCCGGTGTGTGCTCAACAGTTCTTGTGAAGTCTATCTTAGGGAGGAGCCCAAAGGTAAAGGAATCCATAGAAGACCCCTTCAAGTAGGAGGCTTGGTTGGGACGCGTTCACCTTGGGTTACGTGTCAGAGTGCTAGATACGATCGTTGTATCGGGTATGTGAGTGTTATTGTCTATGTACTAGTTTTTTCTTCTGATAGTCGATTTCGTGGGTTTGGCTGCCCCAGAGTGGTTTTTTCTCTTCATAGAGTTTCCACTTCGTAACAAATATCTTGTCTTATTTAAATTCCAAATTTAAGATATTTGGTTGCATACAAACACACACACTTGGTTAAATTAGAAGTCAATATTTTATTATCACAAGCCTAAAGTTTTGAAAACTTAAAGATCAAAACCTGAAAACCCTTAAAAGACTAAAAGTAACATTTAAGCTTTAAACTTTGATTGAACCAAAAACAGGTCAAACGGACTAAGATTTTGTTGATTAAAAAAGCATCGTGCTCATAATAGAAAGATCCATCATATGGCAAAAGTTAATAAAAAGGTCCACCAGTTGACTTTTTGACCCAAGCCTAAATGACCCAACTTTTGAATTAAACAGAAAATTGTCAGAGAAAAATATCACCATGGTTCTAGAACATTTTTGTGTAGAAGAGTAATGACGAAGGAATAAAAGATCTCAATAATATCACAAGTGTTAATAAATAATGACTTCTAATTTAACCAAGTGTCTGTGTTTGTGTATAACAAAATATCTTAAATGCGAAATTTAAGGAAGACAAGATATTTGTTACGAAGTGGAAACTTTGTGAAGAGAAAAACCACTCCGGGGCAGCCAAACCCAGGAAATCCACTATCCAAAAACAAAGCTAGGTTCAAGACACTCGTACTCACATACCCTTATGCAGTAGTCATACCTTTAACTCTGACATGAAGCTCATCGTGAACGCTTCCCAACCAAATCTTCCACTTGAAGGGGTTTTTGATAGATTCCTTTACCTTAGGGCCAACCCCTAATATAGACTTCACACAAATAACGAGCACACATCGGCAACGACTTAAGAGCTATTAGATCTTCGATTCTCCATAAACACCCTCTCAAAGCACTATGGAATTCACTGTTGAATTCTTTACAAAATACAAGCATAGGGCCCTCTATTTACAGGCTTACAGGAAACTTAAAACTGCTGAGATTCGGGCTCTAGCTGTCGAGCGTCCGAACAGAAGTTAGCCACATCCTGACGGTTTTCTGTGATATCCTTTCAGAAACAGCGTAATTCTATCTTTATTAGGTTCACGTCCGGACGACTTGACTGAGCGTCCGGATGGTCTTCACTAAAATCCTTTCCCCATTCGAACGGATTTCTGGAGTATTCTGAAATATTGGACATCTTTCGGACGTGTTGCCACGTCGTCCGGACGGCTTGCAAAGACTTCCCAAACAATGTCGACCTCTAAAATCCAACTCCGTGTTGAAAAATGATTGACCTAGCATCCAGACGGTGTTGCTCTGACGTCCGAACATCTTCATCGCTATCTGTAAGACACTACAGGGCGTCATGACACCTTCAAAGGCTAGTCCAGACTGTTGCACAGGAACCGGTTGTTTTGCCTTGCAATTTGCAAGGACTCTTCATGAATATCTTCAAGATGCTTGTGATCAGTCACATGCTTTGATTTGTACATTGTTTGAATGCATGAAGATTTTGAATTTGAGAACCGACCATCCTGTTAAATCGCAACCATTACATAAGGTATTTTTGTTTATCCAGAATGTAGCCAATATAAAATACTAACAAACTTCCCCTTTGGCCATTTTGGGACAAAAAACACTTGGCCGGTTTGGAAATACAGTTCTGGTCTAAATACCAAAAACAAAAAATACTCCCCCTTTTTGTCACACAATGAAAAAGGGTAAACAAAGTATTAATTTTAAACAATAAGTGTTTTAATAATTACTCCAAAATGTTAGCACAAATTTAAAATTGATCGATAAGCAAAACAAGACAGAACATAAAAAAAAAACTCAATCATCATCATCATACGGCTTTGGATGATGATATTGTAGGCACTCCCTTATGTCGATCTGGCTCTGCTTGACATGCTCTCCTATAAGATTGACTTCCCGCTGGAGAGTTGACGTAGAAGTCGTAAGCTGTGCAAAAGCAGCTTCAATGTCAAACGAGGGAGGCACAACCTGTGATAATGATGCAGCTGTTGTGCGGAGATCTGGTGGAGGTTGAGGAACAGCGCCTTGAGCCTCATACCACAACTGGGCATTAGACTTCATGAGAGTTTGTATGCCAAGGGGATCTGGGATCTGTGAGCGGGGCTCCGAGTCTGAAATATCTGTCACAACCTGAAGGCAGATTTGAGTGATCAACATCCAAAAGACAGACTCGTGTTCTTCTCATCTCGAACCACGAGCATAGTGTGCAAGATGTGTTTGCACATGCAAAAAGGAGTCTGCATCACGATGGCATAGAGAAGGGTGGCTTTCTTGAGAGTAAGCTCACTCCGACGACCTTGAGGCCAAAGGTTTGTCACCACAATCTTTGCTAAAAATCGGTGCATAGGAGCAAAGACATTGATGTTGATCTGGGAGTGGAACTTGTCCTCTCGCTGTGGTCTCTTCCCAAAGAAGTCATACAAGAAATCAATGCGAAGCTTCATCAGGAAAAGGAACTCTGGAGACTAGTAAGACAGGCACTCCGATCATAGCACTGATAAGTTGTGGATCAATCTGTATCTGCTGCCTTCTAACCATGGTCTGCATAATGAGTCCTCTGTCATCATCTTGGATGATGATCATGTTGCCATAGAACTCTCGTACCAGTCTGGGAAAGGCCGGGTAGGCACAATTGTACAAGTACTCCCAGTGGTTCTCCAGTAGCATCTGAGCGATGGGGAGTAGAGTTGGATCTCTCAGATCTGCACTGAGAAGATTTTGCTTGGAAAGGACCTGTCGTGATTGCATGCGATGCAATCTATCAGCAACTGACTCTTCAGTTCTTTGCCTAACACGGGGAGGAGAGACTTTTGAAGACATAATTCCTGGACAAAAAAAAAATTACAGACACAAATTCATGAAAGCATTAATTCCTGTTAGTCCAAAAAAATTTAGGCATTATAACGACTGTAAAATGGACTATCTCATAAAATACAACATCAAGAAACACAACCCAAACAATATCAAGAA
Organism: Alnus glutinosa; assembly: GCF_958979055.1. NCBI lineage: Eukaryota > Viridiplantae > Streptophyta > Magnoliopsida > Fagales > Betulaceae > Alnus > Alnus glutinosa. Next base: position 15,331,963 of record NC_084887.1, read on the forward strand.
CCAAATATGCAGAATCTCAACCCAAATAATAAAGAATTTTGAGCAATAGTACATATTAAACTCAAAACAATCGCTACCCAAAAACAAACTATTTTAAGCATAGAAACTTAAAATAAATTAGTAGAATAGTATTAAAAACATACCTGGGGTAGAGATAAATTGCAACTATGACATGTGCACTTGAGAATTACACATAAAAAGCACAAAAAAAAATGTGCAAGACGACAAAAAGAACCAAAAAAGGCAAATAAGAAGGCTGTTGCGCGGGGAGAATGCGATTTAACCCTACAGGGTTCACCGTTCCTGATGGAACTTAAGTGACGTCCGAACAGAGTGCCACGTAGGAGATCGTAAAAACACGCTCGTCCGGACAAGAAGAATGGACGTCCGAACGAATCAACCATACCGTCCGAACAGCCAAAACCATCGTCTGGACGCTTCACACACACAAATCTGAAAAAGAGAGGAAAAATAGCAAAAAAATATTTCCCAATTAATTTCCAGAGCACGCATGTATATAACACTGATATCTCAGTTCAATTAGCATTACAAAAATCTCCTAAGATATAATTGAGAGTTAAGATTTAATAATCACAAGAATTTCACTGCAGAAAGACATTTTTCAATAGAAAACTTAACTGAAGCAATTCGTGTGTGTGTGAAGGCTTTCTCAACAAGGTATGAAGTTCAGTGATATGACTTAAATCACGCAGATTTTTCAAAGAAGAGAGAAAATCAATGTTAGATCAGTCAAAAGTCAAACCTTACTATGCTAGGGCCTAGTTTCCTTTATCTGATACACTTCCCCTAAGCTGCAGCACTTTTCTTTTACTATGTCCTTTAGTGATCGTCTATTTCCTCAATGATGTGGTCACCGACTGTTTCTTTAAGGACAAGATCAAGAACAAATTTATAGCATCAGCAGTGGATCTTTTTATTTATCCATATTTATTCAGTTTTGAATGCCTTTTATCACTTGGTGCTGCAACCTAGAAAGAATGCCATAAATTATGGGTTCTAGGTTCAACTAGGGAGTTGGTCAATTTGACCATCTTAGAAAAAAAAATCTCTCTCATTTAAAATTTCTAGAAGCTCAAAGTCAAAAGAGAGGAAAAAATACCTTAGGGGAGCCTTTGGAAAGTGCACAATTTTTCATCGCATGAGAAAAGCAACTATCTATTATGGATGCCACTAGGAAACTTTTGCAGATATCAAAAGAAACTCTCAGTTATATAAAGGCAAAAGTACAAATGCATCAAAACCTGAGACATCAGTTAAACGTACATAAGATATCTGGAAGATATATAATGGAACAATAAAACTCTGCATCCTTTAACCCTTTTTTTTTATATTATTATTATTTTTTTTAAAAAAAAAAAACAAACTAAAAACAACAACCATGCTTCACAATATAGAGGATAATATAGACCTAGCATGTAAGGTAAAAGCAAACCTGACCTCAGGGAGAGAGGTTTGATAGTACCAAGATAGAAAAACAGCCGCTCAACGTGCTTTTACTATCATCCCTATTTAATTCCTGGAGAATTTCCTCAAGACAACCCAAGAGGGAATATAGTGATAGAAACGATGGTTCCATAACAACATGCAAAGTTTTTATAAGATGATAAAATAAAATAAACTATGTAAGTGTACCTGTCATGCTCTAGGATTTAGGAACCAAAATCCTAGGCATGTGTGACCTTACCTATTAGGTAGGTCTGCTCCCCCTCGGGGAGTGGGTGTCCTCGTCCTTTTCCTGTCCTTCCTTCTTAAGCTGTAGTGCCAAAAATCTGACCAGATCTTGCATGAAGGAACTGACGGAAGATGTTCCTTCATAGGAGATTTCCCTTCCTGCAATCTTCTGTTCTTCCATATACAGCTTCTTGGGGACCCAAGTCTTTTTTGCTTGAGTAGGCTTCTGCAGCTGCTGATGCGTTGGAAAATGATTTTTGGGTGGAGATCTATGCTGCCTGAGATACTTAGGTAGAGGACACTTAGGTCTCATATGACTGCTAACTCCACATTGGTGACACATGGGAGTTTTAGGAGCCTGCCACTTTTTCTTCCTTTGAACTTGCCAATGTGGGCAGTTAGGTCTAATGTGCCCTGGCTCGCCACAATGATGGCATGTGAGATGCTTTCTTTTGATAGGAAGCTTGGCCAGAGGCTGAGGGATGATAGGAACTTCCCCTTCCATAACAACTTTACCTTTATCCACTTTTGGGGGTGGAGATTCGGGAATAACTGCCTTCACGAAAATGATCTTGGAGGTAGAAGGAGTATCAGAAATGGAAGGACGAACATACCCGAGTCCAATCTTGTCAGTTGGGCACTTCTGAATGGAGAACATGTGAGTGAGCTTCTCGTCTGAAACTCTCTCTAGTTGTAACTGTGTCTCCAGTAGCCTCTCTTCTAAACCATTGATCTTTCTGAGCATAGAGGTCTTCTCTGTCCTAAGGCTGTTAAGCTTTAGTACCTGTTGTTTGTATTTCTCCCTCAGCTTTAGGAATTCAACACATTGAAGTTGACAGGCTGACTACATATCTTCTTCTTCACTATTCTCAGAGTAGTAGGATTGAGAATCCTCCTTATCTTCATGTGGGGCCAAGAAGGCCAGGAATTTTTCTTCCTCAGGAGTTTCTTCTTCCTTCTTAGACTCATCGCTGAGAGTTGCATTAAAGGCTTCCCTCTTTGTTTCTTCTGATTTGTACATTCAGTCCTGATGTGCCCAAAGCCTGAACATTCGAAGCACTGGGGACCCTTCGGATCTTTCTTCTCTGCTTCATCTGTATCAATTGTGTGGGGAGCCTTTCTTAGTCTGTTAGAGAACTTCTTATTGAATTTATTATTCTTCATAAAATGCTCGAAGTTCTTGGCTAACATTGCCACTACATCTTCATCAATATCGAAGTCTTTCTTAGGTGAGACTCTGGATTTCTTCTTGGATGCCTTAGATGCCTTGAGGGCAATTGTTTTTACCTTTCTGACTGGATGTAAGGAGTATTCATAGGTCTGAAGAGATCCTAGTAGCTCTTCAATCTTCATCTCCTCTAGATCTTTGCTTTCTTCTATAGTTGTCACCTTAATCCTGAAACGCTCAGGCAAAGATCTTAGTATCTTTCAGATGAGTTTTACATCCCAGATTTGCTTCCCAAGACTCATCATCGAGTTTCTTAGGTCGCAAATCTTAGTGTAGAACTCTTCGAAGGTCTCTTCTTCTAGCATCTTAATTTCTTCAAATTTAGAAATCAACTTTTGAAGTTTGGCAGATTTTACCAGTTTTGTGCCTTTATATGTTGTCTCTAGAATTTGCCATGCATCTTTAGCAATTTCACAATTTGAAATTCTTGTGAATTCAAATGGTGAAAGTGCTTGATATAGTGCATGGAGGGCTTTATCATTGGAAAGGCGTGCGCTTGTTTGAATAACAGTAATTTCGTTTACTTCTTCTTGTTTAATTCAACCAATTTCAACAATTTTCCAGACATCAATTGATTTTAAAAAGAAACGCATGCGGGCTTTCCAATAGCCATAGTTCGTCCCATCAAAGGGCGGAACTGAATTAAGATTTTGAGACATAATAATCAGAAATAGAAGTCAAAAGGATACACTCAAGAAATAAATCTAAAACAGAGTGTACCAAGCTCTGATAACAATTGTTAATAAATATTGGCTTTTAATTTAACCTAGTGTGTGTGTTTGTGTGCAACAAAATATCTTAAATGTGGAATTTAAAGAAGACAAGAAATTTGTTACGAAGTGGAAACTCTGTGAAGAGAAAAACCACTCCGGGGCAACGAAACTCAGGAAATCCACTATCCAAAAACAAAGCTAGTGCAAGACACTCGTACTCACATACCCTTATGCAGTAGTCATACCTTTAACTCAGACACGAAGCCCATCGTGAATGCTTCCCAACCAGATCTTCCACCGGAAGGAGTTTTTGATGGATTCTTTTACCTTAGGGCCGACCCCTAAGATAGACTTCACACGAACAACGAGCACACATGGGCAACGGCTTGAGAGCTAGCAGATCTTTGATTCTCCCTAAACACCCTCTCAAAGCACTATGGAATTCACTATTGAATTCTGTACAAAATACAAGCCTAGGGCCCTCTATTTATAGGCTTACAAGAAACCTAAAACTACTGAGATTCGAGCTCTGGCTGTCGAGTGTCCGGACGGAAGTTAGCCACGTCCAAATGGTTTTCTGGGATATCCTTTCAAAAACAGCATAATTCTATCTTTATCACGTTCATGTTATGCTATCAATTCCTAAGACTTTAGAAAAAAATATATTCTGCTGCTAGGGTATATCTCTGATGTAGTAATGTCACATGGAAACCGAAGGTTTCTACTTACGAATTTGCTGGCTCGAAGTCGGGGTGTTACAGTTACTGAGAACTAAGGAGGCGACTTTCAAAGAGGTTCCAAGAGGTTCTTCACCAAAGATCAAATCAATATCAAATATCTCATTCTTTCTTCAAATAATCTCTCATAGAATCGTTGAAAAGGAGAAGAGTGTTCAATAATGGCGAGAGTTGGAAACTAAGTGAGCAACAAGTAGGTGATATTCAGGGACTACGTCATCGGTTTGCCCAAGGAATCAGACATGTACTTGACCATTGCTACCAAAAAATTGAAGGTTCCTCAAGGCTCAAAGGCAGTTTTGGTGAAGAACCTCTACTTGTCCTGTGATCCTCTCATGCAATTCTTCATGAGGGATGTTGAAGGTCCTGATGGGTACAATTACTACACCCCTGGCTCTGTAAGTCAATCTAAAAAAATCCCATTTAGCTTGCATTTTTGGTTTGCAAAGGTCTGCTCGCACACAAGCTTGCATTTTTAGATAATTTAATTATAATAATTGATATTTTTATTATTACTATTTGTTAGTATTATTGGCCTCATTCTGTTTGGACAAAATCACCTGTATGTAAAGATGATGTAAACAGGGATTCCACTATTCAGAGCACTCTCAAAAGACTCTGCACTGCTTGAACGTTAGAAGAATTCAGGTTCCCTGTCAGCCATCCAGACGATCGTGCCATCCCGTCCGGACACCCATCTGTCCACTGTTCCATCCGTCCGGACGACGTACCATACTGTCCGGACACCCGACAGACCAAGCATCATCCGCCCGGACAATGTATATTTCCGGCCGGACCTATACTGTATCAAGAAGCTTCTGTTCCAGCTTGCATCCGTCCGGACGTCTCAGCAGCCCGTCCAGACGCCTATAGTGATCGATCAGCTTCAGATTCTTTCCAAGTTCTAAATAAGGGAAGATTGATACACCCGCCCCGACGATGGGGTTTCCCGACCGGACGCGCTCATATATAAGGCAAGAATCGCAATTCAAATATCAGCGCTCGGACATCAGTTAGCCTTGGTCCGGACACGCGTGCAACTAAGATGGAAATTGCCGATTCAACTTCAACCGTCCGGACGCCTGCCTTTCATGGTCCGGACACGCGCATATCAGATATGGAAATTCCGCGTTGAATAATTGCCGTCCGGAAGTTCTTTCCCCATGGTCTGGACGTACAAAGTCTTATATGGAAATTACTTGCAGCTGACATACGACCGTCTGGACGCGGCTCTTAAACATGAAAGCTTTCAGTGAAATTCTCGGAAAATCCTATTGCACTGTTGTCTGTCCGGACAGCCCAGGTTCACCGTCCGGACGGCATCCGTACATATTACTGCAGTCCCCCATTCTGCACCTTAGCCTATAAATAGAGGGCCCTGGGCATTGAGAACTGCAAGAATTCGGTATTGAATTCCACAAGTGCTCAGAGAAGTTATTTTTCCTCTAAAGCCATTGCAAGTGTGCTGTTGCTACGCTACATTTGAAGTCTATCTTAGGGGACGACCCTAAGGTAAAGGATTCCATTGAAGACCCCTTTAGGTAGGAGACTTGGTTGGGAAGCGTTCGTGTTGGGTTACACGTTAGAGAGCAAGGTATGACCACTGCATCGGGTATATGTGAGTGTTACTATCTTGTATCTAGCTTTGTCTTCTAAATAGTGGATATCCTGGGTTTGGCTACCCCGAAGTGGTTTTTCTCTTAATTGAGTTTCCACTTCGTCAACAAAAATCTCTGTGTCGTTTAATTTCCGCATTATTATTTTTGTTGACACTTTGTGCACACACTTGCTGTTTATTTTAGAAGTCAATTTCAATTTTCACTATTAAAATTGATATTTCATCACGAGTCGAGTGCCCAATAAGGCACTCAGCTCGTCTAATTCGCGAGCTCAAGCTTGAGCTTGGACAAGAATTTATTCTTGGCGAGCCGAGTCGAGCTCAATATTTAATACCCATCACAAGCTCAAGCTCATGAACATTCTAAACTAGCCAAGCTCGAGCAACCATTACTCACTTGAGCTCGGCTTGTTTACAAGCCTACATCTCATAGAATGCAAATGCTATCTAGTCGAATCTCACTATACATATGCTTTCCAACCCATACCAAAAAACATATGCATACTAATATGTCTAACATGAAAACATTTTCTAGGGTTTCATTTAACAACCCATTAACCAAAAACAATAACCCATAATATTATCTTAAACACCAAAAATTCCAATTTAAACACTTAGATAAAAATATAGGGTTTAGGGATTTTACCTTCAATCCTTACAAAAATAAAACCCTAAGCTTGGAGATGATCAAGAACACTCCAAACACACAATACCTAAAGAAAATTGAGAGATTAGACTCCACACCTAAAAAATATACACAAAAATCTAGAGGAACTTAGATTTTCGAATTTACCTCAAACCAATCAGTGAAAACGTAGATCTTGCTTCGAGGAAGAAGTTTTCGACGTTGGATTTAAGATTGGGGGCTTCAATATATTAAGATCTAGGGTTTTGGGTCAAAACCCTAAGAGAGAGAAAGAGTTGGTGTGAGAGAGAGAAAATTTTGGAGAAAATGAGCTAAAAATCGCCATTCAGCAATTTTAACAGAGGCTTGTCCGAACACGAAGTCGGTCCGTCTAGACACGCGAAGAGATCTGGACATTTTGGAAGTCTTGTTTGTTGGCCGTCCGGACACGACAACAGACGTAGACTTTCTTCCAAGTCCGTTCGGACACACTTCCTGGTCCATCCAGACGCGAAAGTCATGACTAACTTACTGATTAACCCATCCAAACACAGGAATGGTCCGTCCGGACGCAATACATATGAATTCAATCTCAAACATTGTCTAATTGTTTTTCTTTCTCATTTTACCTAATTTTTCACTTAATTACTCTAATTCATGTTTTTAACATTTAATTAATGTCTTTGACGTTACATCCCTCACTTCTTATAAGAATTTCATCCTTAAAAATTCAAATTCTAAGTCGTTAAACAAGATTACAAACATGCCTTTTATCTAAGTGAACGCATGAAAATGGTATGATAAAGTGATCATACCTGGGTTTACTCAAACAAATGGGGATATCAACCTTGCATCCCTTGCTCAAGCTCCCACGAGGCTTCTTCTACGCCGTGATTTCACCATAAGATCTTCACTAGCTTTATGGTTTGGTTCCTCAATTGTTGTTCTTTACGATCCAACACTTGCATTGGCAGCTCTTCATATGTCAAATTTTGCTTGAATATCAAGAGGCTCGTAGTTTATAACATGTGATGGATCATGCTGTGAGTTTTAAAGTACTCGCAAGCGCACGAATCGTTTGCAATATAGTGTGTGTGCAAGTGTGAGGTCGAATCCACAGGGAATTGCATTGCGAAAATTAAATTCTATTTTAACTAATTATATTTTAACCTAGTTCCAAATTTTGGGGATTTTTAACAAAAGCACACATAAACTAAACAAAGTAAAAATAATCAAAAGATAGGGTTCTAAGGTTTTAGAATCCATACCCATCAAATCATAGCAACATATTTTCATGTTCATCAATACACATTTGAAGTTCTCACCATACAAATATGTTTGTTCTACTATGCTTCAAAAATTGATTGAATCATTCATTGAATCCGTTCTTTGCACAAATCACAAAAGATATCTAGTTTTGACTAAATCATCAAATGTATCCGTAGAACAGAAACACAATAAATATCCAACATTTTGATAAATAAAAACCAAGCAAACAATTAAATGAGACTGTCTCAAATTGTAACGCCCCAAATTTGAACCAGCAAATTCATAAGCAGAAACCTCTGGTTTCCACGTGACGTTACTACATCAGAGATAACTCTCGCAGCGGAATATATTTTGTTCTTCTAAAGACTTAGGAATTGATAGCATAACACGTTAGAGCTGACTGAAATACCTCGATACATTAATTAAAAGTTGTTTTGGTTATCATTACACGCCATTTGCATACTAGGTGCATTAAAAATAAGTGCCACAAACGGCACATAAACATACGACATAAAAATACACCAAACAAAACATCGTCATAATTATTACAAGCCTTGAAATAAAACACACATAAATATGCCTAGCAATTTCTAAGCTAGCACATATTACTTCGGTAATGGTTTCAAAAACCATTAAAACTGGCATATGGGTCCATGCCTTCCTCTTCTAGATCTGCATCAGTAACTATGCAAATACGACGTCATCATATTTACATAGACAAACAAGTGAGTCATCCATCTTCATACCTAAGTTACCATCAAACTAATAACAGTTCATAAATAATGTAAACGCGAGGGTTGTATGAGTATGCATCGTAGTAACCACTTAGTTTGGTGTTTTATGATCATCTTTCTTCAGACCTCTCGTTCTAGGTTATCTGAACCCGTTCACATCCTTTGCCTCCCACTTAAAGTCTTACCTGTTTTTACTGGAATCCTACCGGTCCCAGCATTAGTTATATATTAAGACTTTGGACACCCCTAGGTCACTCTGAACCCCCTGGGTCCACTGATTAGCCTTCCTTCCACTTGCTACTACATCAGCTTGTTGATGGCTATCTCCTCAGCCATTTTATTAATTGGACACGACATGCAATGCATGAACAAAACACCCATGCAATAAACACACACCACACAATCCTAATGAAACATAGAATCATTTCTCAGTAAGTACATCCATAATTACACTCTTCTTCGTGTAGTTCCTTAGACTTCTTTCCTGCATATAAATCCATCCATACAATAATATATATATCAACCATCTATCAAACAAATCATTGTTTATTGGGTCTTTAAAAATTTCATAAAACAAGTAATGAAATCAAAACCTAAACTATAAAATTAATGAAACTAATGATTGAAAGCTTACCAAAATACTTCTTAGCACACACTTCAAGTCTTGAACCACACAAAACTACACAAATCTCACAATTTTCTCTCTTGGTTGTAGGTGTGCGAGTGAGTGAAGCTTAATGGGTATTGCATCTTCCACCTTGGTTCTATTTATAAGAGAATGAATGGTTAGATCAAGTAGACACATTTTGATCTAATGGATGGGAATTGGTGCATATTAGCCTTATCTCCAAGGCACATGGGTTTCATCATTAATAAGGTGGTGCATTCTAGATGTGGGATGTGAGCAACACTTGTGGTGATGAGTGCACACATTAGAGGAAGTGGGTGATGAGTTGTCCAATCAAAGGAAGTATTAAATAATGCTATATATGAATTTTCGTCCAAATAGAGGCCAGCTTACTCCAAGCAACATTTTGATGGTCATATCTATTCCGATCGCTGTGAAATTTTGAGAGTAGATAGATGACGTCAAGACGAACACTTTCTCTTTTTGGTTCAACTCAATCCGAGTTCGTTATGACTTAGTTTTGGTCAATCAAAGTTTCTGGTTTACTTTGACAAGTTAAACCAAGATATTGTTTAGACTACTTTCATTTCATGATTACTCTAGATTTTATTCTTGACATCTTTTATTCTTTCATCATGGGAGGAGGAGGGAATCAATGTAGGGGAGTTGTACTAGGTATTGAATCATCATATCTTACACTATCCTATTTAATCAAATCTAACTAGGATGATTTATTTAATGACATTCTTAAAGTATAAAATATAGGTCTTCCACATGTTGAGTTGGGTGATAACACATGTAGTAATCATGACTATGGGCAAATGACATATGATAAGTGGGTTGGGTTTGTGGATAGCAATTGGAATGGGTTGGGTTAAGTTCAAAGATGGCCCATTAATGAATAATGTGAATTTCTGTCCAGAACAGGGGTTGTATTTTTCACGGGTGTTTTCATGCCCTTAACGACGGCCAAAATCATGAAATTTGGAGGGAAGCTAGAGGACTTCAAAACGAGCGTCTCAGTTTTTGAATCGACCAAAATGGAGTTCGTTTGACCATGTTTCCGTTATTCCAAAGTTTAAGGTCTGTTTTGAGTTTTTATCAAATTGCAACTATAAACGTTTCTAAAAACAAAAATACACATTTATTTTCATAAATAATCGTAGTTATTCTTTTTCCTTATTAAAAATGTTTTAAAATTAATTTAAACCATTATAATTTATGTCTTAAAATCTGGGGCGCTACACAAATCATTAAATGTATTCGGAAATCACAATAAATATCCAAGAATCATCTCATTAATTGAATGGAAATAGAACAATGTGAAATCAAAAACCCATAAAATCAAATGGCATAAACTATCATGAAAATATAGTTGCTCTTCAAGGGTAAGGCTTCATCCTCAACCTTAGTTGAGATTTTAGCCTCTCATGGCAAAAGGAAGCATAAAAAAACTACAAAAATTACTAGAAATTAAAGAAACTTACAAAAGATTTGAGTTCTAAGTGAAAAACATCCCAAAAACCATAAAAAAAAAAAAAAAAAAAAAAACAGTGAGAACGGCGCCCCTGGCGATCTGCCTTCGCGTTCTGCTGATTTCTAAGAAAAGAATGGTATTTATAGAGCTAGTTAGGGTTTCTTCTATTCCAGGTCAGCATAAGTGAGCTAGAGCGCACTCGGTCACCATAAACCGCCATTTTCTCTCAATGACCTGCAAAACACCTAAACTAGCCAAAAACATAAAAACAAAATAACAATGCAAAAGGTTTAACAAATGTAAATGTAGGGGTCCAAATATACAATATTTGGCACTCATCAAATACCTCTAAACTTACATTTTCCTAGTCCCTTAGCAAAACAAAATGAAGAACAAAATCAAAGCATTAAATATAAGTTTGCTATCGTGGGAGACACGATTGCATTTAGCATATATAATAAGCCTTTTAAACTCCTAGGACTCTCTAGTGGACGAGTGAAGTCTCGTGAGGGTTTGCCAAAAATGGTACCCACAAACATTGAAGCACTAATGCTGTTAACAAAAAAGAATTTTCACACAAACCATGGTTTTAATTCATGAGCAAGCTTAAAAAAACAAACATCATCATCAACATCAAAAGGAAATCAAACATCAAATCACTCAAAAGTGGACAATTAAGACATCAAATGTTCTCAAAAGTATAAAGTGAAATTAACATACAATCATGAGGTTTCAATTCAATCTCAAGATAAGTACCTCACAAATTATTGGAATCCCTGTCAAATGAAACAACCAAGGCAAGATATGCATTTTTTTTTTTTGTGTAGGCAATGCAATACTCAGCTCCCTTCAGCTTTTTAATTGACCTAAGTAATGAGCATTGGGCCAGTGACTCCCAAACCAGATGATTTTAGGGCATTAGATGTAGAAATATCCCTAAGGGTTTAGTGACTCATGTCAAAAAGGCTACAAAGCCAAGCTACCTAAACAATCAACCAAATTTAATTTTACACCTTTTGACGTGAACACTCAAAGCTTAATGAGGTAAAAGGTCTGGTTACTCAATGAAAAACTAAAAATGATCTTCTTTTTTTTCTTTCTTTTATATATATATATATATATCTTGCAAACCAAGGTTATTTATCAATAGGTCATCCAACAACTCTCAAAATACACATGATTAAGCACAAATTCATACCTCACAGATTATATGTTAATGTGATCGTGATAATTTAACTCAAACAAGTGAAGTCTTACTAGCCCAAAAATAAGTGACTCAGATTCCTAATGACATAATGATATGTTCAATACTTTAAGCAAGCCAATGAAATGCAAACCACAGTTACAGTTTAACTCAAACTTGACAACAACATAGCACAATTTTTTTCTTGGAACAAAATGACAAATACAAATAAACAAACAAACGGTCAGAGTGTTTTTCCGTACCCCCCAAACTTAAATTACACGTTGTCTTCAATGTGTAGTGTAGAAATACATTACTAGAAAGGAAGGAAAATTTGAGTGTGACAAAGGTCAAGGCGTCTCCCAAACTTAAACACCAAAACACCTGTCAAACTAACAACAATATTTCTCATAAAAACAAACATCAAAAGGTTAATTGTTGTCAAAAATAATGACAAGAAATAAATTGAAAAATGAAAGAAATAAAATGTGTGGAAAGTAAAATGGAAAAGAAAGTTTACAGCACCTTCTCTGATCATTTGAATGTCCAACCAATCCCTTCCACCCTTCTGGAAGAATGTTTCGCCATCTTAGGTAGCCAATTTACTTGCTTCGAAAGATTTTCTTCGGACGACGATTCATAGATTTGCGCGCTTGTGTGCATAAATCCTTGAGAATTTTGGCATAAGACGGCTCTTTGAGATGTTGAAGAGCTGAAGCTTGGGGCTCATGAAGTGTCTCAAGAGGGATTGTGATGAAGGAATGAGCTTCAGTACTCACTTCCTTGTCATGGGACAGTTTTGGAGTTGATGGGGGCTCAATTTTCTCCATGGGCTAAACATACTCCAAGTGTTCCTCTTTTTCTTCCTCCTTATCTTTATCAACAATTTTCTCACTCTCAAGTGTGGTGGTAGCTTGGACATGCTCATGACAAGAATTATTGGATTCATCCTCATCAATCATGAAGTGCCCTCTAACTATCAGCTGACTTTGAAACTCTTCTTCCTTTATTAGTTGAATTCAGCAACTAGATAATCAATCTATCCTTCCATCTTGGCAACCGCCTAGATGTTTACTATAGTAGAATTCTTCATGTCACTAGTAGCTTGGCCTGTGAGATGCATGAAGGCCTTGAGAGTGTCTTCCAATGATGACTGTGGTGCCAGTTGATTGTAGGATGAAGGACGGGAAGATTGGTTATCAAACTGCGGATATTCAGGATGGGGCAGTTCATGGTATTGAGGAGCATAATTTCCCATGGCTTGAGCTTGCCATGAGAAATCAGAATCATTGCTCCAGTATGGGTTGTAAAAACTTGAATTTGAGAAATTGGTATTGATTTGCTCATATGAAAAATTATAGAATTGTCCTCAGGATAGACAATAACTAGTACTATGATAAGGATTGGAGCAATATGAACATGGTTCATATGGGTGACAATTCATGTTTTACAATTACTCGTTAGCATGCAAATATCCCACCAAAAATATGAACCATTTTTTTTTTTTTTGGTTAGAAAACTAAAAGAAGAAAAACAAACAATAAAATAAAGTAGGTAAAACAAAAACAAAATATTAACAAAACAAACCAAAAGAATACTGCAAAATGTTTTTATTTTTATTATTTTTATTATTATTTTTAACTTAGCTACTTCAGATTTGTTGTTGCTTATAGAAGGTGCTCGAGCTCAGCAATATGAGCTCGAGTGTGCTGGCCATGGCTAATTGCGCTTGACCGTATTGGGGTGCGCTCAAGCGGCTTTACAGAGACCTGAATATCTACAGCAACTGCAGAAACAGAACCGGAGAAACACAAAAAAAAAAATCTCTATTTTTTTCTTTTTTTGTTAGATCATGAGTAGAAACAAAACAACAGTTATATGAAACAACAATCTACCTAACTAGTAGAAAAATAAAATCAATTCAAACAAAAATCAATTTCCACAAATCAACAATTCCCTAGCAACTACGCCAAAAACTTGATGTGCGTTTTAAAGTACTCGCAAGCATACGAATCATTTACAAGATAGTGTGTGTGCAAATGCGAGGTCGAATCCATAGGGAATTGCATTGCGGAAATTAAATTCTATTTAAACTAATTCTATTTTAACCTAGTTCCAAATTTTGGGGCTTTTTAACAAAAGAACACATAAACTAAACAAAGTAAAAATAATCAAAAGATAGGGTTCTAAGGTTATAGAATCCACACCCACCAAATCATAGCAATATATTTTCATGTTCATCAATACACATTTGAAGTTCTCACCATACAAATCTTATGTTTGTTCTATTATGCTTCAAAAATTGATTGAATCATTCATTGAATCCATTCTTTGCACAAATCACAAAAGATATCTAGTTTTGACTAAATCATCAAATGTATCTGTAGAACAAAACACAATGAATATCCAAAATTTTGATAAATAAAAACCAAGCAAACAATTGAATGAGACTGTCTCAAATCATCAAATGTATTCGAAAATCACAATAAATATCCAAGAATCATCCCAATAATTGAATGCAAATAGAACAATGAGAAATAAAAAACCCATAACATCAAATGGCATAAACTAGCATGAAAATATAGTTGCTCTTCAAAGGTGAGGCTTCATCCTCAACCTTAGTTGAGATTTTAGCCTCTCATGAAAAAATGGAAACAAAAAGAAACTACCAAAATTACTAGAAATAAAAGAAACTTACAAAAGATTTGAGTTCTAAGTGAAAAATCTAGAGTTTCTGCGATTCCAGGTCAGCATAAGTGCACTCGATCGCACACTAGGTGTAGTAGAGCGCACTCGGGAATTCTTCAGGGCTTTCGCAACGTAGTGTATAAGCGCTGCTTGCTACAGTGGGCGAGGGATGCGCTTGAGCGCATAAAGCAAAGCTCAATCGCACACTTCAAAGGAGATATAATAACTTAGCTTCTTTACAGTTGCACATGAAAATCACCATTTTTCTCTCAATGACGTGCAAAACACCAAAACTAGCCAAAAACATTAGAAAATGAAAAAGCTAAACGTTTAACTTATGTAAATTAAGGTGTCCAAATACACAATATTTGGCACTCATTAAATCATGAACGCACTCTCGTAGCTAAGAGACGTGGAAGATGTCATGAGTGCCCAACAAGGTAGAAGGCAATTCGGCTTTGTATGCTAAAGGGCTCACTCACTTCAGCACTTGGAATGGTCCAACATACCTTGGACTGAGCTTGCCCTTATTGCCAGAATGCCATACGCCTTGCATTGGCAACACCTTGAGGTACACAAGGTCACCAATCTCAAACTTAAGCATGCAGCGGTGGTTATCTGCATAACTTTGCTATCGACTTTGGCCAGTGAGCATCTGCTTCCAGATCAGTGCAACCTTCACTTTCCTGTCCTGCACCATTTTTTGGCCTAGTTGTGACGACCCATATATTTTTTTTTTTTTGTACAAATGCAAAATGGCATCCTCACAGTGGCATGACGATTTGCAAAAGGCCAACATATGGTACACATCCCATAATATGTACCTGGTATATCAGAGTAATACATCTATGCAGCAGAAAACATAAACCTGAATAGCGAAAATCAAATCTCATAAAACCATCAACTGTTGATTACAATAAAAGATCCACACAAATAGCCTATCTGTTTAAGGCTTAAATCATAATGTTAATAACACAAAAAAAGAATGGCTAATCGAATACATGTGTCACAAGCGACACAAACCATATACAAAAGACTACAAAAAATGGACTACCCTCGAGTCCGTGACATATAACCGTCGCGATGAGCTTCAATCATTGGTAGCAATGGGCTAAGGTTAAAACCCTAGCCTTAGATACATGGCCATATAGTACATGGCCAATAGGAGGTGTTTCACTCCCCTACGACCATGCACCCTATAATGTAGAGCTGGAATTGTAGTTTTCCTATGACTCTAGTCCTGTTTATGCTACAACTCTATCTTATCTCATAACCTTATCATGAGGGTAAATCCAAATCTATAAATAGAAGGCCATAGTAAAGTATTATTTACCAATTCATTGCTTCAAGTTATGGGTCCACACTCACGGTTATTGATGAGTGCCAAATATTGTATATTTGGATCCCTTAATTCACATTTGTTAAACCTTTAGCTTTGTTATTTTTTAATGTTTTTCGTTAGTTTTTTGTATTTTGGTATTTTGCAGATCATGGAGAGAAAACGTTTGTTTTAAATTGAAAAATGCAAAGTTTGGAAGTCAAAATCGAATTGGATTAAATTTTAAGTTCTACATAAGTCATAGTATTTTGATTTAGCTCAAGTATTGGATTAAATCAGCAGCGTTGGAAAGCTAATTCAAAATGCTACAAATCATTGTGAAATAGAATTTTCGTAATTCGAATGTCGGCTACGTCATAAGTGCTCTGCAATATAAGAACGTGAATTTCCTTGTTCGTGGCGGCTGCAGACACTCCAAACCTATCATTCTTTTCTCTTATTAGAGTTTTTGAGAGCTAGAGGTGCTATTTTGAAAATATGGCCCTAAACCTTAGCGTTCTTTTCTCCTTTTAGGGTTTAGAGGGGTAGAGGTGCAATTTTGTAAAAGTTAGGTTTAACCTAATCTTCTGCTATAAATACCCCTACTAGGCACCACTTAGGACACATCCTAACATTGTACATAGCAGCAGCTGGATTCTTTGGCTTCTATTCTTTGTAAGTTTTTATTTTTATATTTTTAATAAAATTTAGTTTTTTCTTTTTAATAATGAGTAGCTAATTTTTCAATTAAGGTTGAGGATAAAACCTCACCTTTGATAATACTTTCATTCTTGTTATTTTATCTTATGCAACTCCGATATTTATCAAATTATTGTTCAAGTCTAATATTCAATTAATTGATTTATGTCTTTTGATTGAATGATTATTTATGAAAAAGTTGGATATTCAATGTGTTTCAACCGATGAATACATCGAATGATTTGGTTGAAAGAGGATATCCATTGTGATTTGTTTATCAAAACGGATACATTGGATGATTTGATTTCAATTGGGTATTCGTTGTGATTTGTTATTAAGTTTGATTCATTGAATAATTTAATATAATTTTTATGGAACCTTGAACAATGAATATGTCTTAATTGTTTATCGGGTGTATGAATAAAATACAAGAATGTGTTATTTGATATGGTGAGGTAGATTCTAAAACCATAGTGTTTTTTTTATTGATTGTTTTTAATTCATTTTTTATTTAGTTTATTATTTTACATTATAAAATCTCAAAATTCGGAACTAGGTTAAGATAAAATTAGTTTATATAGAAATTAATTTTTGCAAAACAATTCATGTGGATTCGACACTGCACTTGTACATACACTATATTGCAAACGATTCGTGCGCTTGCAAGTATTAAAATTTGCACCTCAAGTTTTTGGCGTCATTGCCGGGGAATTGCTTTGTTTGTGAAAATTGATTTTTGTTTGAATTGATTTTATTTTTCTACAAGTTTAGGTAGATTTTTGTTTTATTTTTCTTCTTCTAATTTTTGTTTCTTTTTATTTTTATTTGTTTTTGCTTTATTTTCTAACCAAAAAAAAAAAAAAAAAAAGAAAGAAAGAAAAGAAAAGCAAGGATTTCTGTTCTATTGTTATTTCAGGTTGTGCGGAATTTTGCGAAGTCGATCGAGCGTCCATCAAAATCGATCGAGCGCTTCATCAATCGAGCGACCTTCATAGTCGATCGATCAAACTAACACTGGAGGCGTTACCTAGAAAAGTTCAGTAGCAGAAATTTTTTGCCAAAAAAAATTATTTTTGGGCCAAACTTGTAAGTTTTAATTCTTACCTTTTTGGTGTCTTTGTTTGTTGTATGCATTCATGTTAGTCTTCATTTTCTTTTTTATTTTGTTTATGCTATTTTTCTTTTAATCTTTAAAAAAAAAAAAAAAAAAAAATTGCTAGTGTGGTCTTACGGCATTATCCAAGTGTCTAGGCAAGTTCTAGCTAGGAAAGTCTTGGGATTTAAGTGTGTCCGGAGTGACCCCCTTCACTTTCCTAGGAACGATCCTGGGCTCTTGGAGAATTCTGTCTACCCAACTTGCATTTTCTTTTAGAAAAAAAAATGCTAGTGTGGTCCTATGGCGCTATCCAAGTGTCTAGGCAAGTTCTAGTTAGGAAAGTCTTGGGATTTAAGTGTGTCCAATGTGTCCCCCCTCACTTTCCTGGGAACGAACCTGAGCTCCTGTTGAATTTTGTCTACCCCACTTGCATTTTCTTTTAGCAAAAAAAATTAGTTAATATTTTTGGTAGGATAATTGCATGCTAACAAGTGATTGTAAAACATGAATTATCACCTATATGGACCATGTTCATGTTGCTCTGATCCTCATCATTGTGCCAGTAATTGTCCATCTTGGGAAAAATTCCAAAATTTTTCATATGAGCAAATGAATACAAATTTCTCTAGCCCGGGATTCGATTCAAATTCCAATGTTTACAATCAGGACTGGAGCAACCATTCTAATTTCTCATGGCAAGCTCAAGCCATGGGAAATTGTGCTCCCCAATTTCATGAACTGCATCATCCTGAATATCTGCAGTTCGATACCCAATCCTCCCATCCTTCATCCTTCATCCTTCAATCAACTGGCACCACAATCATCATTGGAAGACACTCTCAAGGCCTTCATGCATCTCATAGGCCAAGCTATTAGTGATATGAAGAATGCTACTGTGGAAAACACTCAGGCGATTGCCCAGACAGAAGGACAGATGAAATATCTGGTTGTTGAAGTCACGAAAATAGAGGAAGAAGAGCTTCAGGGTCAGTTGATGGCTGACGGGCACTACATGTAATGACGAAGAAAATAAGTAGGGGATTTAGCCTATAATAAATTATATTTATTAAATCGATGAGACTAATAATTATATTATAGGTGATAATATTTATATTATCTAAATAAAATGAGTCTAAGATAAAATAATGAAAATTTAAATAATAAAATACTACCAATGGGTCTTTAGAAAATAATAAATAATTATTTGTATGGATAGAATGTGGTTAAATTAAATGTGGGGTTATAAATTAATTGTTAAAAGATAAAGTTTTAATAAAGTGGAGTCCTACTATAATTAATGGAAGGCTAGGCATTTAAATAAAAAATGAAATCCACCCTGCCACATGTCACCACTGAATTGGCTAGGAGAAGATAACATCATCTTCTCCCAACCACCCACATGGTGACATGTGTCCCTCTCTTTCTCCCTTTTCCTATTCATCTTTCTTTCCTTTTCTTTTCTTTTCTTCCTCTCTCTCCCCCTCTCCCCAACGCACGCCCCACTCCCTTCTTCTCTTTTCCTTTTCTTTTTCTTTTCTTCCTTCTACCTTCTCTATCGCCGCACCACAGCATCCCTTCTCTTTCTTTTCTCTTCTTCTCTTCTTCTCTTCTTCTCCTTTCCTCTCCTTCGATCACCCAAACCAGCACGGCTCGACCTAGCCCTTTTCCTTCCATATTTTCTCCCTATTGCACACACACACGCAGCCGATTGACGCAGAGACCCGGCCATTGATGAAGAAGAAAAACATGGGTTTTGGCCATGTGTAGCAAAATAGGTAAAATACCGATCCTCTTTGTGTTATTCCAACCTTTTGTTAATTTTATAGAATTTTTGGATGGGTTTCTTAGGGTTTTGATCAGAATTTTGTTTAAGAAGAAATCTACGGTTTCTATAGCTACAGGTTGGGATAAATAATGGATTCTTGTTTGGATTTATGCTTTAGAAACATTGTGGATCGGAAATGGACGGTGATTTTTGTGGTTTGGCCGAGTGGTGCCTTTTCTTGTGGATTTTGATAATTTTTTTTTTATTATGTTAGTCTATGTTTAATATTTTGAAGTGGATTGTTTGATTTTGTTGGATTTCTATAATGTTGTTTTAGTGAAATCCGAATTTAGGGTTTGATTTGGGGCTTTTGCTATGTGGGTGGATTGATAGTTGAATTAGGTTCTCTTGTGGTTTGGCCGAGTGGGTCGAGGTAGAATTGATTTCCATTGAGCCTGATTTGTTGCTAAATGTTGGTTTTGGGCATATGTGTATGAGTTGTGCTTTTAAGTTGGGTTCCTTATTATGCTTGTGTGGGTATGTCGATTAGAAATTGGTATATTGAATTTGGAAGATAAATTGTGATTGGTTGACGTAGATGGTAATTGATTTTGAGTTGTTTGTTGAAGGGAATGACTCTATGTGTTAGATCTACCAATGCTCATTGGTTTGTGACTTTATTGTGATATTGGAACGTAGGGGCTAATTATTGTTGAGGATCATTGCTAATGAGGTGCTTTCTTTGGAACCGATTGGGAGTTGGATCGTGGATTGGTTGATTAGCATGTAGACGTTGGAATTTTGGTAGTGTTAGTTTGGTATTCAATATGCTAGAATGGATTGTTGAATTGAGATTAGTTTTATGAGTAATAGAGGGGTTTTGATTTGTAGTTTGTTAATGAGGGCTAGTATATTCTCCACAATATGCTTACGATGTTGGATATTTTAGGTGTTGATGAAGTCGAATTAACTTGGGGCGGGTCGTTAATTAATGGTTGAATTCCTCATTATAGTGTTATAGGTATGTTAACTATGAGGTTGTATTAGGTTGTGGTTGTAAGTAATATGGTTCTAATCTTGGCGCAAATTGAGTAATGAGACAAAGTAGCTAAGTATAGGGCTTAATATGGATAACAAGTGAACAAATATTATATATAGCTAAAATAAATTCTAGAACCCATCTATGCCCATAGGTTTAATAAAGAGTAAAGTATTAAATGTGGTGGTTAAAATTAAAGGAACGTAGAGTTGTAAGTAGTCTAAAATAGCCTAAAGACATCATATATAAATTATTAATATTAGGGAAATATATATATAATTAGGCTTTGAATTCATTTATTAGTGTAAGTAGATAATTAATGCGATTAATTAAGTATTGTAAAATACCTATGCGTATTGGGGTTGTGCTTAACTTAATAAGCATTCTATATATATATATATATATATGGACCGAATACACTTTGTTAGCTTAAATGGATAAACAAACTAAAGACTTGATAGATAATAATAATAATAAGTTGACTAATTACTTAATTCACCTATTCGTGTACACATGATATTTATGTGTATCATCAAATTAGGGTTAAGCCTATTAAGTGTGGTATCTATATATTTATATACATACATAAACATGTATATGAGTCTAACATATAATATTAACTTAGTAAATAAATAACAATCCAATAATGGGTTAACAATAATAATGTGATATAACAATAACGTATAAGCTAATAAAAATAGTAAATACATCATTGTAATAATAAACAAGATATAATACGAACTTAAACCTAAATGATAACCTAATAATAGCTTAAGGTACCTAACTAGATTTAGAAACATGTAATGCGACGTGTAAGCATACGGGTAGTTTATGTGTCATAGAATATAGAGTCCAATAGCTTAGTCTAATATCATAAATGTTTGCAGGCACGTAAGGTGGAGGCTTCAATTGTTCTCCAACAGTGAGTTCAAGGTAACTAGAATGTGGGGATATTCGAGTCAGGAGTCCAATGTAGCCAAGGTGAGTATTCTACTCACTGAGGGATCTTTGGAATTTAGTTATATGAATTGTTTTGTTTAGTTTAATTTGATATTAATTCTATGGGGGTGATTTGGTATATATAATTATGAATTATATTGTGAAAAATAAAATATGTTGATGAATTGATATTGAAGAATGCATGAGATTTGTGTAGTGAATATGATATATATCAATGAATTGATATTGAAGATATGCATGAAAATATATGTGAATGAGTTTGTGAGATATTTGGATTGA
This sequence comes from Alnus glutinosa, assembly GCF_958979055.1. Taxonomy (NCBI): domain Eukaryota; kingdom Viridiplantae; phylum Streptophyta; class Magnoliopsida; order Fagales; family Betulaceae; genus Alnus; species Alnus glutinosa. Next base: position 15,353,711 of record NC_084887.1, read on the forward strand.
GAATTGTAATGATAAATGGATGTTGATGAATCTTCGTTGTTTATGATTATGGAATTTATTGAGAAAATTGTTTATGATTGAGTTGGGATATATTGGATTGTAATTGTGATGATAAATGGATGTTGTTGAAATTGGAATGTATTGATGGTTATGGAATTGTTGGTAAAAAATATAGGTGAATGAGTTATGATATATTTGGATTAAGAATTGTGATAATAAAGGGATGTTGAAATTGGAATGTATTGATGGTTACAGAATTGTTGGTAAAAAATATATATGAATGAGTTATGATATATTTGGATTGAGAATTGTGATGATAGATGGATGTTGTTGAAATTGGAATTTATTGATGGTTATGGAATTGTTGATAAAAATAAATGTGATTGTATTGAGGAATGTGGTATGTGTTGAAAGAAAGACGTTTGAAAATACACATGTGATGATATGTATGTAGTGTGGATGCTTTGGTATTATGAGAACCCGGTAGTTGACAGATGATAAGTCCAGTGATGTAGTATCTGGCACAGTGGTAGGCCATAGGGCAGTAGCTATTGGATGAGATGTGTGGTAAGCCTAGCATTGAAGTGCTAGCACACGTGAGATGTGTGCCCTGCGGGTCGTAGCTTACGGGCGGTGTTGATGGTAAGTCTAGCATTGAAGTGCTAGCACTTGTGAGATGTGTGGTAAGCCTAGCATTGAAGTGCTAGCACACGTGAGATGTGTGCCCTGCGGGTCGTAGCTTTACGGGCGGTGTTGACGGTAAGCCTAGCATTGAAGTGCTAGCACTTGTGAGATGTGTGGTAAGCCTAGCATTGAAGTGCTAGCACACGTGAGATGTGTGTCCTGTGGGTCGTAGCTTTACGGGCGGTGTTGACGATAAGCCTAGCATTGAAGTGCTAGCACTTGTGAGATATGTGGTAAGCCTAGCATTGAAGTGCTAGCACACGTGAAATGTGTGCCCTGCGGGTCGTAGCTTCACGGGCAGTGTTGACGGTAAGCCTATCATTGAAATACTAGCACTCGTGAGATGCGTGGAATATTGTTAGTAGAAACCATAATAATGTGTGTGACGAATGGTGTGACTTGCACTTAATGATGTGTTGTTGTGTGGACTTAATGAAGGGAGAATAATATGGTTGAATCTTATATGTATGTATGTTTGCGTGCATTGTTTACTCCCTAGTGAGTCTTATACTACTGAGGTGGTGAACACATACTTTCACCTGTACGGCTGTGGTTGACCCTATAACCGTACAGACTTTGATGCTTTGACTGCAGATTCTGTGGATCTAATGAATGACGTTGTAGCATAGTACTTGGGATGTTATGGCTGAAGTTCGACGCGAAAGTTATAATGGTTGGACCACGGGTTGTTCGCCTCTTGGTAGACTTTGTTTATGGCTCATGTCGTCTGTGACACTTGTATTTATGAGCCAGTCTTTTGGTATGTATTTAATAGCTATGTAGAAATCTTAAACAGATAGACTTATTAATAGCTCTTTTGTTGTGATTAACTGTTGGTTATAGATTTACCTTATGCTGTGTTGATAATGTTATTATGTATTATCCGCTGCGTAGATGTAACTCTGATTATCAAGTACATGTTATGGAATGTGTACCGTATGTTGGCTGAGCGACATGTAGTCGTGCCACTGTGTTGACTCATTTGTATGTATTAAAAAAAAAAAATGGGTCGTCACACTACATGATTGATGAGGATGACTCCAGAAATCTTCATTATGAGCATGTCCAAGCCACCACCACACTTGGGAGTGAGGTAGTTTTTGAAAAGATTGTTAATGAGCCAAGTCTGGAAGATCCTTTTGAAGAGAGTTGTGCTCAATTCGAATTTGACCTTGACTTGGTACCTAAGCAAGATGAGGCTTTATTGGATTCCACTCCCGAGATACGACCTAAGAATGGGGAAACCACTAAGATATCATTCCCCAACACATCGTCATCAGCGGCTCAGGAGGAAGAGAAAAGAGAGCACATGGAATCTATTAAGCACCTTGAGCACACAGAGCCCCCGCCAAATCCAAATGTGTCTAATGACAAGGAAGTGAGTACTGAAGCTGTAACACCCCGTATTTTAAGATATTTAATAAAATATCTTAAAATATGATTTAAGACCTAATAATAATGAAAAAGAATAAATATGAATATTTATAAAAAATAAATATTCATTTAGAAGCCTTTATAGTTTTAATTTGATAAAAATTCAAATGAACCTTAAACTTTGGAATAACGAAAATAGGATCAAACGAAATCCGTTTTCATTGATTAAAAAGCCAGAACGCTCGTCTCGAAGTCCTCTAACTACCCTCCGAATTTCATAATTTTTGGACTCCATTGAGTACCCGAAAACATCCACAAAAAATTGTACCTCTGAATAGGACGAAAATTCAGTTATGTAATTTGTGGGCCCATTTTACTTACCCAAAAACCCACCCCAGCTTGTGAACTCAGCCCAGTCCACATAACAGCCCAGACTTATGTAACCAACTCAGCAGCCCACACATGTGGAGCAAAAACTTAGAGCCCAAGTGAAGCTCTCATTCACGCATGACTTTCTTCCTTCTTCCCGTTCATTGACTTCTAACCAAAATATCTCATCTCTCAAACTTGCTCCCCACGTTCAACCTCTAGCCCTTGATCAATTCTTGAGCAATCTTGACCATCAATACCAAACTACAAGAGATTCAGTTAGAGACCAATTAGAAGCAAACGCATAGTTAGTTAGAGATAAGATGCAGATTTTGTTTTAGAAGCTTCCATGGAGAACTTCGTGACTCACTGGACAGCACGACACACCCAGGTGAGCTGAACCTTCTCTCAACCATTGGATGCATCTGAGCTCAAGTGATCCAAGCCATTGGTTTGTAAATAAATAGAGGTACAGCCCCTCTTCGTTCTTCACGCTTAGGCCCCTCTCTCCTTCATCTTCTTTCTGATTTGTCTCTTGTAGGAAGCTCTCTGCATTCTTTTTCTCTATTCTCATGATTTGCAGCAAACCTTTCTCTCCCTCTGCTTTGTTCGTTCAGTAGCTCAAAAGAGAAGAAGAAAACTCTTTTCTTCTTTTCCTCTGGATGTTCGGGTAGTTCAGTAAAAGAAGGATCCTCTCCTTTACTATAGGTAAGCTCTCTCTCTGCCTCTTTCTTGGGTACCTGTTGTGTTTGTGTGTGTCTTGGTGAATAAAAGAATAGAAGAAGAAAGAAAAGAAAGAAAAAGAAAAAGGAGACTCAAGGACCCACTTTCTCTCTCTCTCGTGAGTTCTTCCTATTTCTCTTGTTTTGATTACAATTCAATACACATGTGTCCCTCTTGGTCAATTGTTCGGTCAACAAGCAAAAGGAAATGAAAACAAAAGAAAAGAAAGATAAAAGAATAGATAAGACAAAGTTGTGTGTGTTTGACGATGATGTGTATGGGTTTTTGTTTAAAAGGATATATATATATATATATATATATATATATACATATAACAACTAGAATAAAGTAAAATAATAAGAAATTTGGACATATGGTACTTTTAATATCTCAGTATTTTGAGATATTTGGTAAGTTTTTAATTAAATGCTTTGATTTATTTTATGTAATTTTTAAGTTATTAACTTTATTTTAATACTTTGTGATTTTACTATACTTATTATTTTAAGTATCTAATGTTTTAAATTGTGTTTTAACAGGGTATTCCAAATGGCATATTTAAACAATAAATCACGTCATTGTGATACCCGAGTAAAAAGTAATATTTTACAAAAGTGTTGTTGTGCCGCCAAAAATTCTAAAAGTATTTTTAGGCATTAGTGTTACTAATGCCATTATTCTGCCCGGATTTTAGAAGAATAAAATAATGTTATTATTCTATTCACTTGTTTTGAAACATAAAGTTCATTATTTATATTTGGTAAGTTATTATGTTTGTTTGATATAAAAATAAATATATATGCTTTTTAATGTTAAAGCTTTTATAATACCATTTTAACTAAAATGAGTGATTTGGTTATTATTTATAAATACCGTAATAATGCCCACACGAAATACGTAGTAATATAATTAACCTATTTTATGCCGTTATAATATTTAAGCAACATTAGAAATTGGGATAAGTGATTTATTAGTCGAAAGTGATAAAATATTAAAATAGGTTCTTAGTATTTTATACTAATATATTATCAAATGTATATAACTGTGCAGTCATTTTTCCTGTGGATCTTTCTTTGTAGCAGAGAACTGTGAGTATTTCTTACTCACTGAGGGTGATGCTGATTTTCCATAACGTTATGATTTCTGCTTTATTTAATTGGTTGCGCATGTGGAATTTGTATATTTTGTTATTTAATTAAAGAATTTAATTATAACAAAGTTGGGAGTGACGTCTGCCAACGGGTCAGGGAGTGACGTCTGCCTGAGCCAAAAATATTTAATAAACAACAGAGTAGGGAGTTACGTCTGCCTACGGAACAGGGAGTAACGTCTGCCTGTGCCAAAAAGATAATAATTATTAGAGGAGTTACGTCTCCTTAGAACGCGCTAAACGGGAGTTACGTCTCCTATCATTCGCTAAACAGGAGTTACGTCTCCTATAACACGTTAGACAGGAATTACGTTTCCTTGAATCTATGTGTTAGAGTTACGTCTCTAATGATTGAACGCAAGAAGCTCATGATTTATTTTATAATAAGACTGTGCATATAAAACTGTCATTTTATTATGTCATTGCATTGTGATATTTATTTACAATAAATCAGCAATTATAATATTATTGAAAACAGTGGACTCACTAGGTATTTTTGTATTATTGTTTCTCTCTGTATTATATATTAATACAGGTTATGAGGATGAAGAGTATCAGAACTATTCAGATGCTTAGATGGATATGAGTAGCAGTCTTTTGAGGCTAGGTTATCCCTTGTGTCGTGGTCTTTTGGATGTGATGGACTACCCTGCTTAGTTTATCCTTCCATGTACACATGTCAAACTCTTTTTATATGTCTCTGATGCTATAATATTTTGGTATTACTGATACTTTATTAAGTGCCGCTTGTGGCACGTATGTTATTATTTGAGATGTATTTATATTATCAGAACAAAGGTTATTATTTTATATGTTGAGGTTATTCAGTCAGCTCTGATGTGTCATTGTTAAAGAAAAAAAATTATATTCCGCTGCTAATTTATAACTCTGATGAGTTAGTAATGTCACGTGGAAATCGAAAATTTTCACTTACGCTTTTTGTAAAAGCGGGGCGTTACAGAGTGGTATCAGAGCAGTTCGCTTTGAGAACCGTTAGACTTGACCATAGAAGTCTAGAAATAACACAAGATCTATAGGTAAAATAAACAACTTTTTATAAAAACTTTTGTGTGAAATGTTATGGTTGATAAAATTAATAACTGTTACCTACTGTTAGGATTTCTTAAAGATGGTCATCTATGCTTGCATTGTGTAATTCTAATGATGACATGTTTCTGTGATAATTATGATGATGTATGCATGATAGGACTTTGATGTTTATTTATTGCATTGCTGAACGTGATCATATATGCATTGAATGATCTTTATAAATATATGTCTCTTGCTAATCATGTTCGTAAACATATCAATATCATTTGTATGTTAGAGAACATGTTGATATGATTTTCATGTTAGTATCTCATAGATTTGATTGGCAGATTAGATATATATATATAATTGCATGATTGCATGCTAAATAAAGGGTTTGAAAAAGAAACTATTTTTGTTTTGGACCCAAAGAAAATGTTTTAAGTATATTGAGTATTTATTTTAAAATTTGTTACTTAGATTGTGAAAAGATTTTCTGACGCGAAGAAATGATGTTTGGCCGCGATGAAAATGTTGTTAAAACAAAAGTTTTATGAAAATGATATATCTATATTATAGACATATTTTTGTTTTACACTTGTCTCTAATAGCAACTGAGATACTCCATTAAATAAGAGGGAGGAAACTCTTATTTCTCCTCTGAACGCAAGGAGTAAAACTTTTGTTCCTCCTTTGAATGTGAGGAGTAAAACTCTTGTTCCAGGATGGGAATACCCATTCGTGTAAAACAATCCATTAAATAAGAGGGAGTTAAACTCTTATTTCTCCCAATGAATAGATGGAGTTAAACTCTTATTCCGGAATGAGACTACTCATTCTTGTATTAATATTGTATGTTTTCAAAAAGTTTTGAAACAAAGAAAATTTTTATGAAACTTTTTTTGAGTATGTGTGCTATGCATGTGTATGTACACTTAGCACGTAACGCTACTTTAGGTTATGTGCCTAGTGTTGTAATGTTGTGAATGATTGTGTTCATTTACTCTTTTAGAGTCACTAGGTAAATTACAAGATTATCATTTAGAAAAGATTGAATAAACACTCTTTTGCTAAGTTTAATAAGTTAGATGACATAGTACTAGAAAATCCCCTCCTGAATAATAATTTAGATAGGAAATATCTACGTGATCTTCATTGGTTCCGAACAAATGGTGTTATCTTTATTTTGTTAACGTAATAGCTTGACGCAGAAAAGATGCCGCCTTATCGACGTCGTAAGAATCAGGACAAACATCACCATGAAAACGGTAACGGAAGGATTCCACCTCCACCTCCACCGCCACCATACAACGATGGAATACACCCGGCCTTAGTACAATTTATAGCTGATGCCACTAGACACCTTACTGAAGCAATATCACGAATTCCACGACCTAACGAACGAGCTGAACCCATAGGTTGTTCGTTGCGTGATTTTGCTAGTTTCCATTTTCGAACTTTTGAAGGAACTGAAGGACCGAATGCCGCAGAAGCATGGCTCACAGACATAGATGCATTGTACACTACTCTCGGCTGTACCGACGAGCAGAAAGTTCAGTATCTCGCACTACAGCTGACGGGTGAAGCTGGGAGATGGTGGAATGCAAGGAATGTGCTACTTGGGGAAGAAACGGTGATCACTTGGGAGATGTTCAAAGTGGAGTATAATCGGCGCTTTTTCCCTCGATCCCAGAGACAACTTCGAGCAATAGAATTCCAGAATCTGGTTCAAGGTAATATGACCGTAGAACAATATTCTGCTAGATTTATGGAATTAGCCAGGTTTGCAGCCAACCTCGTTCCAGATGAAGAATCAAAGGCTGAACGTTTTGAGAACGGTCTCAATCCACGAATCAAAGAACGAGTTATATGCCTCGAGATTAAAGACTACGCCAGGTTAGTGGAAGTAGCGTCTCTTGCTGAGAGAGGAATTCGCGAATCAACAGCAGCCTACGATCTGAAGAGGCGATTAAAGCAACAAACATCGTATTCAGAAAAGAGGCTAGCAATCGAGAGTGATTCCAAACTAATTGACAGCAGGAATTTCTCGCCCGCACTAGGAAACCAAAAAGTCCTCTGTGACAAGTGTGGAAAGCCGCATGGGGGAGAATGTAGGATGACGAATCCAAACTGCTTCAAGTGTGGTAAGCCTGGTCATGTCCAAAAGTATTGTCCCATGAATTCTACTAAAGGATCAAAGCCGCAAGGAGGCGAATCTCGACAACAGTATCCTGCCCAAGCACGAGTATATTCACTTATCCCTGGTGGTACTGAAGATGATGAGGAATATACAGATGCGACGGCAGGTAACATTCTTTAAATAGATAGCATTTGGCTTACTATTTATGATTTAGGACTTTCGCATCCATTCACTTACGCCGATCTCATGAAATTTCTAATAGTACTCAATCGTTAAAATAGTATTTATGACCGAGCAATGAAATAGATCATGGTACTTTATAAATTTTGTACCTAGACAAAACATTATTTTCTTACACCCTTTTTGATGAGTAGAAATAACCCATATTGAAATCGAGACTTTAAGCTCAGTAATAAGATTCTCTCATAGGAATGGTAGATATAATTTCAACAATACGAGAATTAGATAAAAGACTTCTAATGAAACAAACGATAGGAAGATTATTTTCTTATGTCGTTTCTCTCCCGTAATGATCAAGGTTAGGATAACCCATGATTAGTAATTAAAATGTTACACTTAAAATTGGTATCGCTAGACATAAACATTAGTAATCTATATCTTCCCTTAATGTAAACTTTATGCAATATAAGGTTTATGAATTTCGGGGACGAAATTCTGTTAAGGGGAGGGGGATGTAACACCCCGTATTTTAAGATATTTAATAAAATATCTTAAAATATGATTTAAGACCTAATAATAATGAAAAAGAATAAATATGAATATTTATAAAAAATAAATATTCATTTAGAAGCCTTTATAGTTTTAATTTGATAAAAATTCAAACGAACCTTAAACTTTGGAATAACGAAAATAGGATCAAACAAACTCCGTTTTCATTGATTCAAAAGCCAGAACGCTCGTCTCGAAGTCCTCTAACTACCCTCCGAATTTCATAATTTTTGGACTCCATTGAGTACCCGAAAACATCCACAAAAAATTGTACCTCTGAATAGGACGAAAATTCAGTTATGTAATTTGTGGGCCCATTTTACTTACCCAAAAACCCACCCCAGCCCTTGTGAACTCAGCCCAGTCCACATAACAGCCCAGACTTATGTAACCAACTCAGCAGCCCACACATGTGGAACAAAAACTTAGAGCCCAAGTGAAGCTCTCATTCACGCATGACTTTCTTCCTTCTTCCCGTTCATTGACTTCTAACCAAAATATCTCATCTCTCAAACTTGCTCCCCACGTTCAACCTCTAGCCCTTGATCAATTCTTGAGCAATCTTGACCATCAATACCAAACTACAAGAGATTCAGTTAGAGACCAATTAGAAGCAAACGCATAGTTAGTTAGAGATAAGATGCAGATTTTGTTTTAGAAGCTTCCATGGAGAACTTCGTGACTCACTGGACAGCACGACACACCCAGGTGAGCTGAACCTTCTCTCAACCATTGGATGCATCTGAGCTCAAGTGATCCAAGCCATTGGTTTGTAAATAAATAGAGGTACAGCCCCTCTTCGTTCTTCACGCTTAGGCCCCTCTCTCCTTCATCTTCTTTCTGATTTGTCTCTTGTAGGAAGCTCTCTGCATTCTTTTTCTCTATTCTCATGATTTGCAGCAAACCTTTCTCTCCCTCTGCTTTGTTCGTTCAGTAGCTCAAAAGAGAAGAAGAAAACTCTTTTCTTCTTTTCCTCTGGATGTTCGGGTAGTTCAGTAAAAGAAGGATCCTCTCCTTTACTATAGGTAAGCTCTCTCTCTGCCTCTTTCTTGGGTACCTGCTGTGTTTGTGTGTGTCTTGGTGAATAAAAGAATAGAAGAAGAAAGAAAAGAAAGAAAAAGAAAAAGGAGACTCAAGGACCCACTTTCTCTCTCTCTCGTGAGTTCTTCCTATTTCTCTTGTTTTGATTACAATTCAATACACATGTGTCCCTCTTGGTCAATTGTTCGGTCAACAAGCAAAAGGAAATGAAAACAAAAGAAAAGAAAGATAAAAGAATAGATAAGACAAAGTTGTGTGTGTTTGACGATGATGTGTATGGGTTTTTGTTTAAAAGGATATATATATATATATATATATATATATATATATATATATACATATAACAACTAGAATAAAGTAAAATAATAAGAAATTTGGGCATATGGTACTTTTAATATCTCAGTATTTTGAGATATTTGGTAAGTTTTTAATTAAATGCTTTGATTTATTTTATGTAATTTTTAAGTTATTAACTTTATTTTAATACTTTGTGATTTTACTATACTTATTATTTTAAGTATCTAATGTTTTAAATTGTGTTTTAACAGGGTATTCCAAATGGCATATTTAAACAATAAATCACGTCATTGTGATACCCGAGTAAAAAGTAATATTTTACAAAAGTGTTGTTGTGCCGCCAAAAATTCTAAAAGTATTTTTAGGCATTAGTGTTACTAATGCCATTATTATGCCCGGATTTTAGAAGAATAAAATAATGTTATTATTCTATTCACTTGTTTTGAAACATAAAGTTCATTATTTATATTTGGTAAGTTATTATGTTTGTTTGATATAAAAATAAATATATATGCTTTTTAATGTTAAAGCTTTTATAATGCCATTTTAACTAAAATGAGTGATTTGGTTATTATTTATAAATACCGTAATAATGCCCACACGAAATACGTAGTAATATAATTAACCTATTTTATGCCGTTATAATATTTAAGCAACATTAGAAATTGGGATAAGTGATTTATTAGTCGAAAGTGATAAAATATTAAAATAGGTTCTTAGTATTTTATACTAATATATTATCAAATGTATATAACTGTGCAGTCATTTTTCCTGTGGATCTTTCTTTGTAGCAGAGAACTGTGAGTATTTCTTACTCACTGAGGGTGATGCTGATTTTCCATAACGTTATGATTTCTGCTTTATTTAATTGGTTGCGCATGTGGAATTTGCATATTTTGTTATTTAATTAAAGAATTTAATTATAACAAAGTTGGGAGTGACGTCTGCCTGAGCCAAAAATATTTAATAAACAACAGAGTAGGGAGTTACGTCTGCCTACGGAACAGGGAGTAACGTCTGCCTGTGCCAAAAAGATAATAATTATTAGAGGAGTTACGTCTCCTTAGAACGCGCTAAACGGGAGTTACGTCTCCTATCATTCGCTAAACAGGAGTTACGTCTCCTATAACACGCTAGACAGGAATTACGTTTCCTTGAATCTATGTGTTAGAGTTATGTCTCTAATGATTGAACGCAAGAAGCTCATGATTTATTTTATAATAAGACTGTACATATAAAACTGTCATTTTATTATGTCATTGCATTGTGATATTTATTTACAATAAATCAGCAATTATAATATTATTGAAAACAGTGGACTCACTAGGTATTTTTGTATTATTTTTGTATTATTGAAAACAGTGGACTCACCATGTACACATGTCAAACTCTTTTTATATGTCTCTGATGCTATAATATTTTGGTATTACTGATACTTTATTAAGTGCCGCTTGTGGCACGTATGTTATTATTTGAGATGTATTTATATTATCAGAACAAAGGTTATTATTTTATATGTTGAGGTTATTCAGTCAGCTCTGATGTGTCATTGTTAAAGAAAAAAAATTATATTCCGTTGCTAATTTATAACTCTGATGAGTTAGTAATGTCACGTGGAAATCGAAAATTTTCACTTACGCTTTTTGTAAAAGCGGGGCGTTACAGAAGCTCATTCCTTCATCACAATCCCTTTTGAGACATTTCATTAGCCCCAAGCTTCAGTTCTTCAATGTCTCCAAAGCCATCTTTTGCTAGAAGCCTCAAGGATCGATGCACACAAGGTCAAAAATTTAGGAACCATCCTCCTACGAAGATCCTTCGAAGCAAGCAAGTTGGCCACCTAAGAAGGCAACACATTCTTCCAGGGGGTATCAAATTTTAAAGAAGAAAGGTTGGAAGGGATTGGTTGGACATCCATAGGATCGGGAAAGGCGCTATAAATTTTCTTTTCCCTTTTACTTTTTGTACATTTGATTTCTTTCATATTTTATTTGATTTCTTGTTATTTTATTTTTGTTCCTAACAGCAATTAACCTTTTGATGTTTGTTTCTATGAGAAAATGTTGCTGTTAGTTTTGTTGATAGGTGTTTGGTGTTTAAGTTTGGGGGACTCCCTAGCCTTTTACACACCTCGAATAGTCCTTCCCTTCTGGTAACATATTTCTACACTACACATTGAGGACATTGTATAATTCAAGTTTGGGGTATGGACAAAAAAACACTGTTTGTTTGCATATTTTTTATTTTGTTGTTTGTTTGGTTATTTTAAGTTGTCTTTTTGTTCCTAAAATTCTAAAGAAAAAAAATAAAAATTGTTGTTGTCAAGTTTGAGTTAAACCATAGTTGTGGTTTGCATTTCATTGGCTTGCTTAAAGTGTTGAACATTTTATCATGTTATTAGGAATCTGAGTCTTGACTTATTTTTGGGCTAGTAAGACTTCACTTGTTTGAGTTAAATTATCACAAGCACATTAGCATGCAATCTGTGGGGTATTAATTTTTGCTTAATCATTGTGTATTTTGAGAATTGTTGGATGGTCTGTTGGACAAATAACCTTGGCTTGTAAGATTTATTTACATGACAAAAAAGAAAAAAAGAAAAAAAAAAAGAATGAGTTCATTTTGAGTTTTTCATTGAGTAACAGGGCCTCTTGCCTCACTAAGTATTGAGTGTTCGCGTCAAAAGGTGAGAATTTCAATTTGGTTGATTGTATGGCTAGTTTGGCTTCGTAGCCTTTTTGGCTTGAGTAATTAAGCCCTTAAGGATGTTTCTACATTTAGTGCCCTAAAACCATCTGGTTTGGGAGTCACTAGCCCAACACTCGTTACGTGGGTCAATTAGAAAGATTAAAGAAGTCGAGCATTGCACAGCCTACACAAAAACAAAAAAAAAAAAAAAAAAATTACTATAAATAAAATAAAATAATTTATATATCTTGCCTTGGTTGTTTCATTTGATAGGGATTCTAATGATTTTTGAGGTACTTATCTTGAGATTAAAATGAAACCTCATGATTGTATGTTAATTTCACTCAACACGTGTGAGAATAGGTGATGTCTTAATTGTCCATTATGAGTGATTCGATGTTGGATCCCCTGTTGATGTTGATGATGGTGTTTGTCTTTTTAAGCATGCTAATGACGTATGAACCATGGTTTGTATGAAAATTCTTTCTTGTTGACAACATAGTGTTTCAATGTTTGTGGGTATCATTTCTGGCAAACCCTCACAAGACTTCACTTGTCCTCTAGGAAGTCCTAGGGGTCCAAAAGGCTGGTTGCATACGCTAAATGCAATCGTCTCTCCCACGAATGTGGATTTATGTTTCTTGCTTTGATTTTATTTTTCATTTTGTTTTGCTAAGGAACTAGCAAAATGTAAGTTTGGGGGTATTTGATGAGTGCCAAATATTGTATATTTGGACCCCTTAATTCACATTTGTTAAACCTTTAGCTTTGTTATTTTTTAATGTTTTTGGTTAGTTTTTTGTATTTTGGTATTTTGCAGATCATGGAGAGAAAACGGTAGTTTTAAATTGAAAAATGCAAAGTTTGGAAGTCAAAATCAAATTAGAATAAATTTCAAGTTCTGCACAAGTCATAGTATTTGACCATAAATTTCAAGAACTTGAAGCATGCATAGTAATGAGTTGTGAAAAGAGCATGATTTGTAATGATTTGCATGTAAGATAGCATGAACACAGAGCACAAATAGTGTAGTAGCACTAGCATAACAAAATCATGTACGCTAAACGAGCTCAGAGGTTGGAACCTCATAGGTGGAAATAGTGGGTTTCAGGGAGTTGTAGCTCATCGCCTCAGAAACAGCAAGTCCAGAGAGTTGTAGCTCCTGGCACCAGTGAGTTGTAGCTTGTTGTGAGTTTTAAATTACTCGCAAGTGCACGAATCATTTGCAATATAGTGTGTGCAAGTGCGAGGTCAAATCCACAGGGAATTATGTTGGAAAAATTAATTTCTGTCTAAACTAATTCAATTTTATCCTCTTTCAAATTAAATGATTCGATGTATCCATCGGTTGAAACACATTGAATATCTAACTTTTAATAAATAATCATTCAACTAAAAGACAAAAATCAGTTAATTGAATATTGGACTTGAACAATATTTTGATAAACATCGGGATTACATAAAATAAAATAACAAAAATGAAAGTGTTATCAATGGCGAGGTTTCATCTTCAACCTTAGTTGAAGATGTAGCCTCTCATGACTAAAAACAAAATACTAACTTTTATTAAAATCATAAAAATAAAAATAAAACTTACAAAGTGCTACAGGCCTTGGTGGGAAAATAAAATATAACATGAATTGCTCCTCTCCACCACTACACGTTCACATTTTGTCCTCTAGTGTATGTACACATTTAGCCCCTTAGGTCGGGCGCCTCACACCCCTCATGTCTCCCTCCAAAGAAACTTATAAATAGGTATATATATATAACTTCTGCAAGTCCATCAAGCAAGGTTAGAAAAACTGGCGCCTCCATTCATGTTTTAGGTTTAGAAAAAACTAACTTGCGTTGCACCATGCATTTCTTTCCCATTATTTTTTTTTTGCCTATTGTAGGTCACGTGTGTTTCGGTCCCTACTAGCACCGCACGTTCTTGGAGAGAAACATATATGTAGTAAATGTTCGGTGCTACCACTTCACGTCTTGGTGCACTGCGTATGGAAAGATATGAAGTCTGTTTCAGTGCTGTCCAGTATCACGTGTATATATCCCTTCAAGCACAGCTTGCTCCTTCATGGAAAGAATAATGTGTAAAGCAATTAATGGTGCACGGTTAGGTGCTGCCTTTCCTTATGAGAATAACGTGTGGGTGTAGCTGTTGCTCTTAAGGAAAGTCGGTGGCTCTTCTAAAATTTCATGCATGCAGAATAACGTGTGTTGTCCCTCGGCACAATAAAAAGCTCTAGTTCGGCTACGACCCACAGGTGTAGAAAAATATTCTGAATTTTTGCACTTCTACCCGTCCCAATGCTGCCTTAAAAAAATATATATATATTTCTTTTATGGCGCCACACGACTTGTATAAATTATTCTCTCCAAATTTACTCTAAAGCTTCCAGATTTTGGGTACAATTTGACCCGACTGTGAAAGATAATTCCGCTTCTTTGCAATTTCACATAAAATTTGTCATTTTCTCTCAATGCCCTGCAAAATACTAAAACAGTGAAACTAACCAAAAATATTTGAAAATAACAAAGCTAAAGGTTTAGCAAATGCAAATTAAGGAGTCCAGATATACAATATTTGGCACTCATTAAACACCCCCAAACTTACATTTTGTTAATCCCTTAGCAAAACAAAATAAAAGATAAAATCAAAACATGAAAGATAAATCCTCTTTTGTGAGAGAGACGATTGCATTTAGCATATGCAACAAGCCTATTAATCCCCTAGGACTCCATAGTGGACGACTGAAGTCTCATGAGGATTTGCCAGAAATGATACCCACAAGCATTTTAAAGCACTATGTTGTTGACAAACTAGGACCTCTACACAAACACATGGTTCATACATCATGAGTCGGTTTAACAAAGTGAACATCACAATTCAAGGGGTCAAGATGGGGTTGATAGGAACCTTGGGTGCATCAAAATTAAAATACCATCTTTCCAATGTAGGAATGACCCTGAAGCATATTTAGAGTGGGAGAAGAAAATAGAGTCGACTTTTGCTTGTCATAATTATTCAAAGGAGAAAAAAATGAAGCTGGCAGTAATTGAGTTCACTAATTATGCAATTATTTGGTGGGATCAATTAGTGACCAATAGGAGGAAAAATCAGGAGAGACCTATAGAAACTTGGGGTGAGTTGAAAACTCTCCTGCAGTGGAGATTTGTACCTAGCCACTACTATAGAGACCTATACCACAAATTACAAAACCTTACACAAGGGTCTAGGAGTGTAAAGGATTACCATAAGGAGATGGAGGTGGCTGTGATTCAGGCTAATGTAGAGAAGGATCGGGTGGTCACAATGGCCAGATTTTTAAGTGGTTTGAATAAGGACATAGCCAATGTAGTTGAGTTGCATTATTATGTGGAGGTAGAAGACATGGTGCACATCGCTATGAAGATGGAGAGGTAGTTACAGAGAAAGGGGGCAGCAAGGTATACTTCAGTTTCTAGCACTCCTTGGAAACCAAAGTGGGATAGAAATGATCGAGCTGCAGTAAAGGATGGACAAGCAATCAAGCTTGCTCTTTTAGCCCCAAAACAGGTCTATGAGGACCAACTTAAGCTGAAAAGTGAGATTGAACAAAGGAAAGGGTGAGATCGAGACACAAGAAAGAAAAATAAGGGTGAGGCCAAAATCTCAAGAAAAAGAGAGTGAAAAAGAAAATAGAAAGGTGGCTGAGATTAAAGAAAAGAGAATGGAGCCACTAGAGAAAAAAGAAAGAGAACTTGCAGAGAGAAAAAGAAAGACAAATATGAGTTTTTATGCACAAGAGAGTGAGACTAAGAGGGCCTTCTTAGAAGATCAGCCCTATGAGTTTTATTGTTTACAAAGAAATTTTCTCTTAATCTGGATGAAACTAACCAATCTATTCCTAGTTTGGTTGTTTCTTTGTTGCAGGAGTCAAAGGATGTATTTTGGGAGAAGATGCTAAGTGGGTTGCCACCCATTAGAGGTATTGAGCATCAAATTGATTTCGTACCTGGAGTTGTTATTCCAAGCAGATCAGCCTATAGGAGTAATCTGGAGGAGACCAAGGAGCTTCAAAGGCAAGTTGGAGATTTGATGTGCAACGGGTACCTAAGAGAGAACATGGGCACATGTGCAGTACCAGTGCTACCAGTGCCACAGAAGGATGGGACTTGGAGGATGTACGTTGATTGCAAAGCGGTCAACAATATTACAGTAACGTATCGTCATCCCATTCCTAGATTATATGATATTCTTGATGAATTGCACGGCTCGTATATTTTTAGTAAAATAGATCTTAAAAGTGGATACCATCACATTAGAATGAAAAAGGAAAATGAATGGTAAATTGCTTTTAAGACTAAATTGGACTTTATGAATGGTTGGTTATGCCATTTGGACTTACAAATGCGCCTAGTATTTTCATGAGATTAATGTACAATGTATTAAGCGCATTCATAGGCAAATTTGTAGTCGTATACTATGGTGATATCGTCGTGTACAACAAGAACTTAGATGAACATATTGAGCATTTGAGATGTGTGTTCGATGTGTTGAGATATGAAAAGTTGTATGCTAAATTTAATAAATATACATTTTGTATGGAAAATGATGTTTTTCTTGGTTATGTTGTTGGTACAAAAGGTATTGAGGTGGATGAAGAGAAAGTCAAGGCTATCTAAGAGTGGCCAACGCCTAAAGGCATCATTGAGGTAAGAAGCTTTCATGGTTTAGCTAGCTTTTACAGGTGTTTTGTTAAGGATTTTTGCACCATTGCTGCACCACTCACTGAAATAATTAAAAAGAATGTTGGATTTCATTGGAGGATTGATCAAGCGAATGCATTTGCTACAATTAAAGAAAGGTTATGTTCTACACTTGTGTTAGGATTACCTGACTTTAACAAAACTTTTGAGATTGAATGTGATTCCTCAGGAATAGGAATTGGAGCCGCTTTGATGTAGAATAGGCGGCCCATAGCCTTCTTCAGTGAGAAGCCAAGTGGGGCGACCCTGAATTATCCCACTTATAACAAAGAATTTTATGCTCTTGTTCGCGCTCTAGAGATGTTGCCTCACTACCTTTGGCCTAAGGAGTTTGTGATCCACACCGATCATGAATCATTGAAGCATCTCAAGGGTCAAGGAGTAGTTTGGATGGACATAGGAAGGCCGTGCAAAAGATTGAAAAGTTTGCTTCCTAAGCCAATAAAGGGCGAAGGCATTTCATCTTTGAACCAGGAGATTACGTTTGGGTTCACATGCGTAAAGAAAGATTCCAACCCATAGAAGGACTAAATCACATCTTTGAGGAGATGAACCTTTCCAAATCCTTGAGAAAATTAATGATAATGCTTATAAAGTGGATCTTCTAGGTAAGTATAATGTCTCTGCTACTTTCAATATTTTTTATCTTTCTCCCTTTGATGTAGGTGATGATTTGAGGACGAATCTTTTTGAAAAAAGAGGGAATGATGGGAATGGTGGGCCGAATCTTAAAGATCCCTTGCAAGTTCCAGATGGGCCAATCACAAGGTCAAGAGCTAAGAAGATCAAGGAAGCAATGTATGGATTGGTGCAATCCATTTGGGCTGAGTTTGCAAATTTATCAAGCAAGACCCCAACATTCAAGTTGGGCTTGAAAGAAGAAGAACCAACTTTAATCCATGTGGTTTAGTGGACTCTTTATTTCATTAAGTATAGGCTTGTGGGCCTATTTTTATGTTTCTATGGTTGTAGGTATTTTGGACTTTTTAATTCATTAAGTGGACTTCTTTTATTAGCTATAGGCTTTTAGTTTAGGTTGTTTTGGGCCTGAAGATGTTCAGCCCATGTCTTTTAATTTATGAAGGCCTTAGTAGGCCCTAGGGTTTCTTGGAGGTGTTTAAAAAGACTTGTAGCCACACTTTGAAAAAAGAGAGTTGAATTTGAATGAAGTTTTTCATCATAGAAAACTTTTCAGTTTTCTCTACTAGTTCTTGATTGAACTATGAACTTATCAAAGGCAAACCCTTTATGGCGTTCGCACCAAATCTAGGTTCTTGGACCAGATTTCAACGGGTCTAAATCGATCTCCTTGATTTGATTCTAGGATCTTGGAACGGGATTTCAACGGGTCTAGATTCTCTTGACTTGATTCTTAGCTTTCTTGGGTAGGTTTCAATTTGATTGTGGGTTCAAAAGGGAGTTCGATCCCACGGGTTCACATCAGTACTCACTTCCTTGTCATTGAACAAATTTTGAGTTGACGGGGGCTCAATTTGCTCCAGGTGCTCAACAGACTCCAAGTGCTCATCTTTCTCTTCCTCCTTAGTTGTTGATGAAGATGTGTCAGTGGAGGATATCTTAGTGGTTTCCCCATTCTTAGGTCGTATATCAGGAGTGGAATCTCTTAGTTTTATATTGCCAACATTCTGGTTGACAAAAATACTTTATGTAATGGCTGCTTTTTAATAGGATTATCAGTTCTATTCAGAGTCTTCAAGTAATATGGATAGTGTCTCATTTCAAGCCATGTGTATGGTCACAAGTTTCTAAGAAGATGTCCATGAAGATTCCATATAGTTTCCAAGTCAGAGTGACCGGTTCCTGTGCAACCGTCCGGACGGGTCTTTGAAGACGTCCGAACGCCCCGCAGTGTCTAGCAGATTGAGTAGAAGATGTCCGGACGACAGAGTAACACCGCCTGGACGCTAGGTCAATCATTATTAAGGAATTCTCTACAAGCCATCCGGACGACGTGGCAACACGTCCGAACTCTGTCCAGCATTTCAGAATATTCCAGTGTTCTGTTCAAAAAAAGTTAAAGTAAAGACCGTCCGAATGTTCGGCCAAGCCGTACGGACGTGGACCTGATAAGGATAGAATTGCACTGTTTCTGAAAGGCAATCGTAGAAGATCGTCCGGACGTGGCTAACTTTTGTCCAGACGCTCGACAGCCAGAGTCTGAATCTCAGCAGTTTTAGGTTTTCTGTAAGCCTATAAATAGAGGGCCCTAGGCTTGTCATTTGTATGAATTCTGTATCGAATTCCATAGTGCTTAGAAAAGGTGTTTAGGGAGAATCAAAGATCCGCTAGCTCTCAAGCCGTTGCCGGTGTGTGCTCAACAGTTCGTGTTAAGTCTATCTTAGGGGTCGGCCCTAAGGTAAAGATATGACTACTGTATAAGGGTATATGAGTACGAGCGTCTTGTAACTAGCTTTGTTTTCAGTATAGTGGATATACTGGGTTTGGCTGCCCCGGAATGGTTTTTCTCTTCACAAAGTTTCCACTTCATAACGAATATCTTGTCTTATTTATATTCCGCATTTAAGATATTTTGTTGCACACAAACAAACACACTTGGTTGTTAGAAGTCAATATGTAATTTTCAATTGGTATCAGAGCGGGTACACTTGTGTTTGGATTTATTTCCTAAGTGTGATCCATGACTTCTTCTAACATAAATCTTCTTGAGTTCTCTAGAGATGATTTTTATGATTTCTCTAAAGATACCCTTTTGATAGGTAAACTCTTTAAGAAATCCAATAAAGAACTCAAGAAGATTAAGCAAGAAAGAGAGTCTTTGATTTTACAATTATCTGAATCACATGTTTTGATTGACTCTTTGTGTAACAACCCGCTTTTTACAAAAAAGCGTAAGTAATTATATCTGGATAATTACATGTCATTAACCATTCAGAGACGATAAATCTTGTAGCGGAAAATACGAATATCTTTTTTTTTTCTTTACAAACGTCAGGGACAATTCCTTTACAATACATATAGAGCTTTCATACATTAAAAATCCTTTACACTAATTACAATGAAACATGTGTCACATATGACACGAAAGTGTTAGTTTTTGTGTTGGCTGCATTCTGTTGGACAAAATCACTTCTATGTAATGTTGTTGTTTTCACATGGATCTGCTTTATCCAGAATTTACTCTTCAGCTATGTTCTTCAAGAAGACTCTGTGAAGTTTTCAAGGAAGTTTATTTCGGTTCCTTGTCAGCCGTTCGAACAACGTGTCATCCCTTCCGGACGCTCATCTGTCCACTGTTCCATCCGTCTGGACGACGTACCATACCGTCCGGATGCGAAACAGATCAAGCATATCCGTCTGGACAATGTGTATTTCCTTCCAGACCTTTCACTGTATCGAGAAGCTTCTGTGCCAGCTTGCATCCGTCCGGACTTCTCAGCAGCCCGTCCAGACGACGTCCAGTGATCGATCAGCTTCAAATTCTCATTCCAAGTTCAAATAAGGGAAGATTGATGCAACCGTCCGGACAATTCCCGTCCACACGCGCTCATACATAAGGGAAGAATCGCAATTCAAATACATCAGTCAGGACAATAGTTAGCTTGGTCCGAACGCGCATTCAACAGATATGGAAATTGCGTATTCAACTTCAACCGTCCAGACGCCTGCCTATCATGGTCCGGACGCGCACTCATCTGATATGGAAATTACGTGTTGAAGATTAACCGTCCGGACGGCCATACCCATTGCTCCGGACGCGCGAAGCCTTATATGGAAATTACTTGCAGCGGACGTGCAACCCTCCGAACGACTGTGCCTCACCGTCCAGATGTGGTTCTCAAACAGGAAAGATTTTCAGCGAAAATCTCATAAATTCTGGTCGCACAGTTGTCCGTCCGGATGGCCCTTGTCCACCGTCTGGAAGGTACTCGTATATTTCACTGCAGTCGCCCATTTGAACCTCAGCCTATAAATAGAGGCCCCTAGGCATTGAGAACTGCAAGAATTCGGTATTGAATTCCTTCAGGGCTTAGAGAGTTATTTTGTGAAGTTATTGGAGCTGATTTGTTCTCTTTCAAGCCATTGCAAGTGTGTTGTTGCTGCGCTACAACTGAAGTCTATCTTAGGGATCGGCCCTAAGATAAAGGATTCCATTGAAGACCCCTTCAGGTAGGAAATCTAGTTGGGAGGCGTTCATGTTGGGTTACACGTTAGAGAGCAAGGTACGACCACTGCATCAGGGGTATGTGAGTGTTACTATCTTGTATCTAGTCTTGTCTTCTGAATAGTGGATATCCTGGGTTTGGCTGCCCCGGAGTGGTTTTTCTAATCTTGAGTTTCCACTCCGTTAACAAAAATTCTTGTGTTGTTTATTTTTCGCATTGTTTATTTTTGTTAACACT
Source organism: Alnus glutinosa (assembly GCF_958979055.1). Taxonomy (NCBI): domain Eukaryota; kingdom Viridiplantae; phylum Streptophyta; class Magnoliopsida; order Fagales; family Betulaceae; genus Alnus; species Alnus glutinosa. The sequence continues at coordinate 15,375,069 of NC_084887.1, forward strand.
TTGTGCACACTCCGTTTAAAGGATTTAATTCCTGAGTGTGATCCTTATCTCTTGTGACTTCTATTTTTTGATTACACCTTTTATCATGGATTTCTCTCAGTTATCTGAAGAAAATCATGATATTGAGCTCTCTAAAGTTTTTGCTAAAATAGATAAAATTGTTTCTCCAAAAGAGCTCAAAAAGGTAAAGCAAGAGAAAGAGTCTTTGATTGTTCAGTTATCTGAATCACATGCTTTGATTGACTCTTTGAAATTTGAGAATACCTTGTTGTTTAACATTATTGATATACTTGGGAATAAATTAAAAATATCCGAGGATCGCTTGAAAAAATTCTCAAGTGATAATTTGAAAAGCATGCTATGTATTCATTCAGATATTTCGAACAAGCCTGGTTTGACTGCTGATTTAAGTACTTATACTTCACATGCTTCTGATTCTGAATTAGATTCTGTTGATATTAAGCCTGTGATAGTAGATGCAGCTTGTTCTGAAAATTCTTGCTTAAATAACTGTGTGAAGCCAAAATCCAAAGATACATGTACACAAGCTCATGGTAAGTTTGTCCCTACTTGTCATAATTGTGGGAAGATTAGTCATATTAGGCCAAATTGTTATTTGTTGAAATCCCGCAACCCTTGGATTAAGCAAGATGCTATGAGGAAAAGTGAAGTTGAAGATTCTTCCTCAGCAAAATATGTCCCTCTGAATAGGAAACATATAAAAGGTAAGGGCAATGTTATTTGTAAGAATGCTAACCATAATTCTGCAGAGAATGTCAAGAAGCATTCAAACAAAAGAAGCTTGCCCACTTGTCATCACTGTGGCATCACCGGTCACATCCGACCCAAATGTCCACAGATCTAGAAGTTGAAGGTTCAGAGGAAGCTGCCAACAAGAGCTGCAACTCTGATGGCTCTTCAGGCTCCACGGCATCAGCAAAAGTTTGTTCCTGCCAATTAGAATGGCAAACCAAAGAAGAACAAATCTAGGCGTTACAAGAGAAAGTTGCAGAAGCCCAATGGTAGCCATGGCTATGAAGGATTGCTGAGCCTAATACAAGGTATGCTCAGGAGTGTAGCCAACATGGACATGACCCACAAACCATCTCCACGGGTTAAGTAGGTATGGGTCAAGAAGGATGGGACCATTCACCTCTTGAGGGGGAGTGGACTCACCTAGTAAAGGTGAAGTCTCCCATGCCTAGGATTTTGGTTCCTAAATCCTAGTGCATGTCAGGTATGTTTGCATTGCATAGTTGATTATGCCATATCTTATTCATGCCTTGCATTTTGTTTGAGGAACCATTTATTTTATCTCCCATATTTTCTCTTGTTATCTTATGAAACTTCTGCAGATATGTTTTTAGGGATGACAGTTAAAAGCACGTCGGGAAACTGCTTTTCTGTCTTCGTATTTCTAAGCCTCTCTTCATGAGGACAAGTTTGGTTTTATATTACATGCTGGGATTAGATGTCATTTCCTTTTGTATAAGCATGTCTTTGTTGTTTTTCTATTTATTGGTTTTCCACAAAAAATTAAAAATTGGGGAGAAGATGCAGAATTTTTATTTTTTCTGTTGATAGCTTTTCAGATATTGTATGTGTTTTTGCCTGATATCTCAGTTCATCGTGCATTGATTAAATATGCTTATATATGATTGAGAGTTTATGCATGATATTTGCTAAGTTTTCCTATTGCATCTTAATGATAGATAGTTACTTTCCTCATGAGATGAAAATGTGCACTATCCAAGACTCCCCTAAGGTATATCTTTCCTTCTCTGACTTCTTGCTTCTAGAAATTCTAATGAGAGAGATGTCTTTGATTAAGATGGTCAAATTGACCAAATGCTAGTTAAACCTAGAACATAAAAATTCTGGCATTCTCTCTAGGTTGCAGCATCAAATGATTCAAGCAGTTACCTTTATGAATTCTGTGCGATATATGTATATTTTCTGCTTATGTGTTAAAATATGCCTTGTCCTTCATGGTACAAGTAAAACAATTGGATGCTGCATCTTAGGGGGAGTGTATCAGATGAGAGTAGCTAGGCCCTAGTAAGTTATAAGGTTTGACTTTTGTCTGATCTTTCATTGATTTTCTCTCTTGTCTAGAAAATCTAGTTGCTTTTTGTCATATCAGTTAAATTCATACCTTTTGGGAAAAGTCTTCACACACACACACACACACGCATTGCATGAGTTGAGTAATCTATTTAAAATTTATATTTGCAGGGAAATTTGTGCTTATTGAATACTTAACTCTCATTTATATCTTTGCATATTTTTGCAATGCTATTTGACTGTTTTATCAGTTTATTATACATGCGTGTTTTGAAGCTAACTTAAGGGAAAAATATTTTTCTGCAAATTTTTCTCCAGTTTCAGATTTTAAGTGTGAAGTGTTCGGACGGATCTATTCTTACGTCCAGACGAGAGCAGTCTTGGCCATATGTTGACCTAACAGTTGCCATCCGGACGGTTAAGTGACACGTGCGGACAGGATCTCTATAGGTTTAAGACTTGTTTCTCTTTCTCTGCCATACACACATCTCTGCATTTTTATCATGTCATGTTGTGTGTTTTTCTCGTGGATTTCTCCCGAGATTTTGCCATTCTTTGCACATCTTCTCATTCCATGATCTTCATTGTGTCTTCCGTTATTCTCTTAAGTTTTTATGCTTTTAGAATATTGGAATATTTGTTGGGATATTTTCTTGAGATAGTGTGCATGAAAATCCTATTCAGTTTGTGTGTTGGGTTGATATTGATATATCTGGGTTAGTTGGATTGCGATCTTTGCTTTTGTAATTCTTTGGCATTCATTTGACAGCCATCTTAAATACCACATTATTTTTGGAACTAACAGGATCTAATGGTATTTTTGGAGATATTTCTGATTGGTTTTTGTTCAGGAATACGACATCCAGCGGCTCCCAGCACAGTGTTTGATAGATGCATCCTTTGGAAAATTAATTTTGATTGAGGTCATCTGATCAAAATTTCCAAGGGTCTCAAGATTTTAGATGAGCTTTTCCCCCCCAGCTCATGCACAGCCTTCCATAGCATTCCCTCAAATCTTCATCAGTCAGAGGTTCAGTGGTGAATCTCCTCAGTTACCTTGCAGACCAGTTGCTTAGAGGATGTCAATCTGCGGATAACCAGTTTCAGGCTTTGCAAAATCAAGCGACTGAAGGTTTTTCAGTCCATGGTTCCCGGCTTCCGGAGCTAGAAGCCGAAGTAGTAAAAATCCAGCTTTTACGGATTCTCTCCGTTACTTAATTTCAGTGGATCAGCAGGATTTGGTACTTGGAGAATTTATGTTCCTCTCTTTTGGGCCACTTGCAGACTTTTCTCTATTTTCCTATTGTTTTGGATTTTAGAAAGTTTTTGTCTAGGGATATTATTACTCTGTTTACCCGTGTACTTCTTAGACATTGAGGGGGAGTAATTGTTGTGTGGTTTTTCTCATTACTCTGTTTTACCCTTTGTCCCTTTGTGACAAAAAGGGGGAGTAATTTTTGATCTGGACCGGGATTGTATTTTTAACCGGTTAAGTGATTTTTGTCCTAGAATGGCTAAAGGGGGAGTTTGTTAGTTTTTGTGTTGGCTGCATTCTGTTGGATAAAATCACTTCTATGTAATGTTGTTGTTTTCACAGGGATGCTGCTTTATCCAGAGTCTAGTCTTCAACTATGTTCTTCAAGAAGATTCTGTGAAGTTTTCAAGGAAGTTTATTTCGGTTCCCTGTCAGCCGTCCGGACGCCAGACAGATCAAGCACATCCGTTAGGACAACGTGTATTTCCATCTGGACCCTTCACTGTATCGAAAAGCTTCTGTGCCAGCTTACATCCGTCCAGACGTCTCAACAGCCCGTCCGGACGACGTCTAGTGATCAATCAGCTTCAGATTTTCTTTTCAAATTCAAAATAAGGGAAGATTGATGCAACCATCCGGACGACATGGATTCCCGTCCGAACGCGCTCATACATAAGGCAAGAATTGCAATTCAAATACATCCGTCCGGACGACAGTCAACTTGGTCCAGACGCGCGTTCAACAGATATGGAAATTGCGTATTCAACTTCAACCGTCCGGACGCCTTCCTATCATGGTCCGGATGCACACTCATCTGATATGAAAATTGCGTGTTGAAGATTAACTGTCCGGACGGCCATCCCCCTTGGTCCGAACGCGCGAAGCCTTATATGGAAATTACTTGCAGCGGACGTGCGACCGTCCGGACAACTGTGCCTCACCGTCCGGACCCGGTTCTCAAACAGGAAAGATTTTCAGCGAAAATCTCAGAAATTCTGGTTGCACAGTTGTTCGTTCGAACGACCCTTGTCCATCGTCTGGACGACACCCGTATATTTCACTGCAGTCGCCCATTTGAACCTCAGCCTATAAATAGAGGCCCCTGGGCATTGAGAACTGCAAGAATTCGGTATTGAATTCCTTCAGAGCTTAGAGAGTTATTTTGTGAAGTTATTGGAGCTGATTTGTTCTCTCTCAAGCCATTGCAAGTGTGCTGTTGATGTGCTACAACTGAAGTCTATCTTAGGGGTCGACCCTAAGATAAAGGATTCAATTGAAGACCCCTTCAGGTAGGAAACCTGGTTGGGAGGCGTTCGTGTTGGGTTACACGTTAGAGAGCAAGGTACGACCACTGAATCAGGGGTATGTGAGTGTTACTATCTTGTATCTAGTCTTGTCTTCTGAATAGTGGATATCCTAGGTTTGACTGCCCCGGAGTGGTTTTTCTCATCTTGAGTTTCCACTTCGTTAACAAAAATTCTTGTGTTGTTTATTTTCCGCATTGTTTATTTTTGTTAACACTTTGTGCACACACTTGCTATTTATTTTAGAAGTCAATTTTATTTTTCAGAAAGCATACATGGAAACTTACGAAATACAAGTAAATTCCTAAACATGTTACATACAAAATAGTACAAACATTTATAAGTACAAGGCACTAAAATCCTAACTACAATAGCTTTAAATCTCTTAAGCTAGCAATTAATCCATTCCATAATCTTCAGAACCTACGCAAATATCTATGAGACGGTGGTTTTAACCACAACCCCATGGTTCCATAAGTGAGCTAACTGTCATTCAACAACATCATGATTTATGCGTTATTTAAGGAACATATTGCTGACATGACAGTTTTCTATGCAAAGTTTAACAATTCAATATAGTCATTGCATTCCCTTTGTTTGAAGCCTTCAACTCAGCAAGCGTCTTATTTGAAGCGAACGATGACGTGCCTCCTACATTACATTTTATTAGCATGGTTTTCGCACTAGTAGAGTACGTTCCACGTCACTCTACAAGCACTTTGAGAGCCGTTAACTCAAAAATAGATTATTGGGTTTTCGGTTACAGGCACTATTCCCATCCTGAACCTTTGGGAAACGTTGCTCCCAATATTAATAGATTGATTATTAACAGTATGCAATAATCAGTCACACGCATCCAATTAAAATAAAACATAAACACAACACTATTGAAATCCAGTACCACCCTCAGTAAGTAATTTATACTTACAGCCCTTTTGTGCAATCGCAGTTCATCATCTACATCAAATACATACATATATGTGCATAGAAGGTCAATAACATTTCTTTTAGAAATTCATGCCTAAACATGAATCTTAATCACACATATACATATACATAGGAATAATTATGTTTGGAACATAATCTACATTAGGTATTACTTAACATAACATGGTTACGTTCCAATATTACTTTTCAACAATAACACTTAAACCTATTCTTTGCAAACATATCAACAGTTCTAACAAAACCTAATCATTTTTAGGGAACATCCATTCAAGCACCAAATCAATTAACAAAACATTCGTTTTAAAACATATTGGGCTGGTTTGGCAAACTATTTTCATTCTCCCTCTATTTCTTTCCACTTCTTTCAAAAATATGAAATCAAAAACATTCTAACTTTTTTACACTTTTTATATCACATCAATAATTTTTTATTATTATTCAAATAAAAAAATTCACTACAAAACAAAACTTTTTCACTTTTCTATAAAACATTCTCAAATTTTATATCGCATCAATCACTTTTTACTATACAATACACAAATATTTCCCAACCCAATTACTTACCAAACAAGCCCATTAACTCTAACAATTATTTCAACCAAACTATATTAGAAATCATAGTAAAACAGCATACTCAATTTCCATAATTAATTTCATATCAAAGCATATAACAATTCAACAACAATACTCATATATTTTCTTAGATTATAAAACTCATTTACATAATATTCAACCCTTTTCATTTTAAAAGAATTCCTTTTAAAACATCAATATCAAATTGTTAACAACCAAACATAATTTGTCAAAACCACATATAGGCAACATGAGTCATAATAGAGGTACATATGATAATTTCTATAATACATGCATTCGGCTATTCCAATTAAAATAGAAATACACTCAAAACATAAGAGCATGATCCAAAACTCAGTAAATCCACAGTCAAATTAACCAACTCAAACCAACAGCCTCTAGGCCATCTCACAGTCCAATCCTATATGACTATGCTTAGTTAACTTTAAGGGGTAATTACCTTTTCCCCCCATGAACTACCAAAAATGCGTGATCCACCCACAAACTACCAACTCGACCAAAATAGAGCATTCAACTACCAAAGACCCCCCTTCTGTCAGTCAAAGGGGTTAAAACATACGGTCAATAGGTCACGTGACCGTCACACGCCGTTTTACTCTCATTTTCTTCCTCTTTTCCCCCCATGATCTACCACCATATTCCTCTTTTCCCCCACGAACTACCACCATCTTCCAACATGCCCCCATGTAAAACGGCACATGACCCGTTGATTGTTTCTTTTAACCTCTCTAACTGACGGAAGGGGGGAAAATGGTTGTCATTGGTAATTGAATGCTCTATTTTGGTCGAGTTGGTAGTTCATGGGGGCATCGCTCATTTTTTGGTAGTTCATGGGGGGAAAAGGTAATTACCCCTAACTTTAAAAACCCCAACTCTAAATGCACTTCTGGAGCCTAAAACAATTGTTATTCAAATTAAATAACATTTAGTCAATCCAACTTCTACATAATTGCTCAAACTCACAAAACAGGGAACACAAGCAACACATACCCGATATACATAGCCAGATCATCAAAATACCATCCAAAATCACAACCTAGCCGAAAATCATCAAACACATAATCTAACTAAAAGATCAACAACTATCAAGTAAGATCACCCCATTGCTGAACCTTCACAGACAATCAAGAATCCTAAACAATATTATTTTGAACTTAGAAACTCTATAGGGAAATAACACTTAACCGGCCAAAACACCCATTAGGTCAAGCCTCTAGTCCAAAACAGGGAACAACTCACTGCCAACAGCCAACAATAGAGAACAATCCCCAAATCCATAATTTATCAACTAAAATCAACACCATAAAATTACTAATAATCAAACACAACCACACATCACAGGAACTCCAAGTCATTCGGCCATCAACACACACACCACTGTAAGACATTAGCCAACACACAAAGTGATGCAGGACGAGACAAGAATAAATAGATTATTTAGTCAATTTTAAATTATTTGTTTAATTGTATTCAATTAGGGGCTTGACCCAAAGTTTAAGTTATTTAATAATGGGCTTGGCCCAAAGTCAGTCATGTTAGTAGTCATGTTAGTATAAATTATTTGTCATTTTAAAAGTGGGCTTGGCCCTTGGCCCAAAGTCAATCACATTAGGGTTAGGGTTAGAGTTAGAGTGTCTATTTAAGCATAATATTCTCTTGTAATTAGATAGATGATGATGAATTAAGAAAACAGTTTTGTTTCTTTGAGGTGTGACTCCTCTCTATCTTTTGGTCATGAGACGCTGCCAAAGCCAGTGAGACACTGGTTTGTTCTTCTCTATTGTTAATTTGGTGAGACTCCAAGTTAGCAAAAGATTTATCCCTTTAATTTTCTATTTGTTTTAATTTCTTGCTGCGTAAATTTGGTATCAGAGCATTTGCTATTGTTTTCTATCAACAATTGCATGATCCAATTCTTGTATCTGCCATGAGTCGATGGCACCATCGTTGGACTTCATATAGGTATGATCAGTACCCCCACCTCCCATCTAGTTACAATTACAAAACTACCCTTCTGGGGAACATAGCTAATCCCTCCACCACTACCAACCAGCACCATGAAACAGAAAATCACACAAAGCCACAAAGCCTCAACCTCGCAACCCACCTGGTACCGTCACAAACCATCTCCCTACAAACCACACCAGATTCCACCACTACAAAGCCGACCAAGGAAGCCGAAAATCAAACAAAGCCACAAGGCCTAAATTATTCATTGAACCAGGTACGCCATTGCACCACACGGCTCAATGATGGTATCACCACCATGGAGCGGTATGTCTTTTCTAGGAAGCCAGCAAATCATTGCCATTCATAAACCACACCAACCATCCAAGCCCTTACCGATGAACAACCAAACTTTCAGTCTGCCAATCGCTCCACCACCCCCAATCCCCACAAATCAAACAAATACCCAAACCCAAAACGAAACCCCATTAGACATTCCGTCACAACCACTGTGCGCCAACATCTCACCAAAAGGTCCAGACTTTGTAACACAAACACAGCCACCGTCACAGTCCATCTCCCTACAAACTACATAAGACTCCACTACCACAAAGCCGAAACCCAACCAAAGCCCCAAATCCCCAATCTTTTAGCACACCCGATACTGGCAATACCCAAATCCCACCAGCCTTTGATCTCCACACCGCCAAACACCCCAATCCACCTTGAATCATCAAGCTCAGTAGTTCAAAACCCAAAGAAAATCCCAAACAACCCACCCTCGTTCCACACCCACGATCAGACACCCAAAAATCACACCTTTCAGCCTTCATTTACAAACCCATCCAGGTACAGCAAACCACCATCACAGTAGAATTTTTGTCTATGCCTCATCCCACATCACCACCGTTACCACCCAAAAACCCACAAACGGGACTAACTTGGTCCTCCGATAATGAGTCGAATACCCTTTTCCCTTGCTAGAGATTTTCTTGGAGTTTCAAAGAACCACACAGAGAATTATGATTCGAAGGACAGATTTTCCTATCAGCCGAACACCGTTTCCCAACCGGTTCTTCGGCGATCGGCGCTGCCAACGGCCACCCTCAGTCGCGCTAGTCCGCCAATCCACCGACCCACCATGTCGGGTTGCCTTCCACTCGCTCAGTATTTAACCTTTACGGAGCGACTCGGCTGTGCAAGTCCAGCTGAACGACATGGCAGAAGACTTTTCATTCCTTATGCTTGGTTCAAAAAGAGGAAGAGGAAGAAGACGAAAATGAAAGCTACAAGACTCCTTGGTTTTGATACTATGCCGTGTGAAGATAAAGGTCAACCACATGTTGCTGGTGTGTTATTTGTAGGAGCTTGTCCTATAGTTGGTCAAAAAGAGGGAAGTTTTAGGCTTTTAGTCAAAAGCCATGTTTAGGTTGTCCTCAGAAGCTATTGAAGCACAGTGAAAACAATGTTCCTTATTTTTCAACCTATATTCAACAGCAATTTCTATTAGGCCGAAGAATTGTCATCTAAACTCGAGGACGAGTTTTTTCGAAGAAGGGGAGAATGATGCAGGACGAGACAAGAATAAATAGATTATTTAGTCAATTTTAAATTATATGTTTAATTGTATTCAATTAGGGGCTTGACCCAAAGTTTAAGTTACTTAATAATGGGCTTGGCCCAAAGTCAGTCATGTTAGTAGTCATGTTAGTCTAAATTATTTGTCGTTTCAAAAGTGGGCTTGGCCCTTGGCCCAAAGTCAATCACATTAGGGTTAGGGTTAGAGTTAAAGTGTCTATTTAAGCATAATATTCTCTTGTAATAAGATAGATGATGTTGAATTAAGAAAACAGTTTTGTATCTTTGAGGTGTGACTCCTCTCTATCTTTTGGTGGTGAGACGCTGTCAAAGCCAGTGAGACGCTGGTTTGTTCTTCTCTATTGTTAATTTGGTGAGACTCCAAGTTAGTAAAAAGATTTATCCCTTTAATTTTCTGTTTATTTTAATTTCTTGCTGTGTCACAAAGTACACGGCCGAACATCACACAGCCGATCAAGAACACAAAACAGGGAGATCAACAACCAAAAATACCCCATCATAAATCAATACAAAATCCTCTAACCAATCAATAGAGAACCCCCAAAAATCATGAAACCCTAATTTAACAATAAGCAAATCAATTCACCAAAATTACAGGATTTATACCTTGAGGATTTTCCTAAAAAACCCATCAAAATCACTTCTGATTTCGCCAAAAAATATGCTAAAAAACGTCCATGGAGGCCCGGGTTTCTGGGTCTTTTGGGTTATGGGTTCGGCTAGGTTGCACACACACGGGTCACAGGTTTCACTAGTGATGATCCACGAAACCCACCAAAAATCACGCAACTAGACAATCTCTGTTCGTCGGAGTTAGTTAATGGAGGACCTGGTCCTCACGGGTTCATGAACCGCCCGAGTTTTCTCTCTCAAGTCTGGCGGGTTGCGGGTCATGGGCTCACTGGAAATTGGCCCCCCTTGCTTCACCGGAATCAATCCATGGAGGATCGGACCTCCTTTGGCTACGGGTAGTCCAGTTCCATCTCCGGCTCCCTCTCTCCCGATCTCTGACTCTCCCTCTCTCCCAATCTCTCAGTCTCTGCCTCTCTCTCTCTCTCTCTCTCGAATCTCATCTCTCTGATCTCTCCCTCTCGATCTCTCAATCTCACTCTCTCGTCTCTCTCTCTGTGTTCAGTGAGAAGCAAAAGAACAGAACGAAGGAGAAGAAAGAAGTGAAGAGAAGTAAGCAAGAAGAAGAGTGATGTGGGTCCGTGCTATAGGCTGGGGAGAGAGTGAGTCACTGAGCAAGATGACAGTGATGAGTCATCATGCTGAATCATCAAATGAAATGATGACTTTATAAAATATCAGTAGATATTATAATTAACCTATGGTTAAGTTTCATCTTAGTTAATTTAACCTGGGTTAATCCATAGATATTTATTTAAAACTTACTAACTACATTTTTACCGTAGATATTTCTCATAGATATTTTCATATCAGATCTTTACCATTTTAATCCAACTCATTAAAATTATAATCTATAAGTCCGTTTTGAGTCTAGTTCGTCTCATTAATAATATTATTATCTCAATAATATTATAGTACCATAAATGTATACCAAATATACTTATTTATATAATACACAATAATATTACACACAGTGAATATTACACATTAATATTATTCAACAATATTATCATATCAATTAATTCACTGATTAATCCAGTCTGTCTATTTATTAATCCTGGTAATATTATTAGAGTCCAATAATATTATTCTTTATTTATAAAATCATGGTTTATAAATAATAAGACCAAGGAATATTTATTTTCATAAATATTCATATATTCCTCATTATTTATCAGGGATTAACATATCGTGTTTAAAGCCACGTATTTTATTAACTGATGGATGTGAATATTGTTTCCAACAATATTAAGCCATTCGAGCGCTGAGTCTTGAGGATCAAACGTCTATTCTAGACTTGTCTATTTTACCCAGTCTTAAATTTCAATTTAAGACATTTTATTTAATTACTTAAAATCTGGGGTGCTACACTTTGAAATCTGAGAATACCATGGTTTTTGATACTATTGATGCACTAGAGAATAAATTAAAAGAATCAGATGATCTCTTGAAAAAATTCTCTAGCAAAAATTTGAAAAGCATGCTTTGTATTCATACAGATATTTCTAACAAGCCTGATTTAATTGTTAATGATTTAAGTACTTCTACTTCACATGCTTCTGATTTTGAATTAGATTCTATTGATTTTAAGCTTGTGATGGAAGATATAGCTTGTTTAGATAATTCTTGTTTAACTAATCATATGATGCCTAACTCCAAGGAATCAGGAATACAAGGTAAGTTTATTCCTAAGTGTCATAATTGTGGAAAGATTGGTTATAGTAGGCCAAATTGTTATTTCTTGAAATCCCACAGGCCTTGGATTAAGCAGGATGCTCTGGGGAAAAGTGAAGTTGAAGATTCTTCCTCATCAAAATATGTCCCTCCACATAAGAGATATATAAAAGGTAAGGGCAATATTGTTTGTTAGAATGCTAACCATATTTCTGCAGAGAAAGTCAAGCAGCATTCTAACAAAAGGAGCCTACCCACCTGTCATCATTGCAGCATCACTGGTCACATCCGACCCAAATGTCCATATTTTTAGGTTCAGAAGTCGAAGGTTTAGAAGGAGCTGCCAACAAGAGCTACATCAGGCACTCTACCTCCAACTACATTCCAAGCCCCACAGCATCAGCAGTGACAGCTAAAGTTGGTTCCTGCTGATCAGAGTGGCAAATCAAAGAAGAACATAGCAAGGCGCTACAAGAGAAAGCCATAGAAGCCCATTAGTAACCATGGCTATAAAGGGTTGCTGAGTCTAATGTAATGTATGTTAAGAAGAATGGACAACATGAACAAGACCTGCAAACCACTGCCACGGGTCAAGCAGGTATGGGTCAAGAATGTTGAGGACATTCACCCCTTGAGGGGGAGTAGACTCACCTAGTAGAGATGAAGTCTTACCATGCCTACGATTTTGGATCCTAAATCCTATTGCATGTCAAGTATGTTTTGCATTGCATGAGTTAAGTTTACTATTGAAAAATTTCTATCTGTAGGGAAATTTTTGTGCTTATTGACTCTTAACTCTCAATTATATCTTGGCATATTTTTGAAATGCTATTTGACTGTTTTATCAGTTATTTATACATGCGTGTTCTAAAGTTAACATTAGGAAAAAAAATTCTGCATATTTCCCTCAGTTTTTCAGCTTCTAGTTGAAGCCTCCGAACAGACATGTTCTTGCATCCAAACTTGCTTGGCTCTATCGATCTCTTATCTGACAGCATGTCGTCTAGACGAGTATGTACCACTTCTGGACGCAAGCTTTTTGCTTTCTCTGCCAAACACATACTACTACTTTTTGCCTGTTCTATCATGTCGTGTTGTGTGTGTTTTCTCTAGGACTGATCCAGAGATTTTGGCATTCTCTGCACATCTTTTCTCATTGCTTAGTATTTCCTTTAACTTTCCTTATTCTCTTAAGCTTTGGTTTTTTTTTAGAATATTGGAATCTTTAATTGATTATGATTTGAGAGATTGTGCATGAATATCTTTTTCTGTCTTTATGCTAGATGGATATTACTAATATGTGCCTTTTGGATTGCTACATCTACTTTTGTATTCCTTTATGCATCCAATTGATAGCCATCATAAAACCACATTCTATTTGAAACTAACAGGATCTAATTTTTTTTTCATTTGGTTTCAGTGTGATGTTATTTTTGGATAGATTTCTGTTTAAATATTTTCAGGAATATGTTGTCCAGTGGCTTCCAACATAGTGTCAGACAGAGGGCTCTTTGGAAAATAGACCAGTGTTGAAATCATATGTTCCAGAGTTCTCGAATTTTAGATGAGCTCATTCCCCCTGCTCATACAGAGTCTTCCGTAACCTTTTCCTCTAGATCAGCACCAGCTAGAGATTTTGTGGTGAATCTTCTTTATCATCTTACAGACCACTTGTATAGAGGATTTCTTTCTACGGATGATCAATTTCAGGCTAGAAGACTCAAGTGACTGAAAATTTTCAGTCTATGGTTTCCTGGCTTGAGGGGCAAGAAGCCGAAGTGGCTCAAATTCAGGAAATGTGATATCCTGAGGTTTTGGTTTTCTCTTATGTTGATCTGAGCTTTTGATGAGACACTTTACTATTATTCTTGTTGTTTTGAATTTTAGTAATTGTGATTTTCTCTTATACTCTGTTTTACCCTTTGTCCTTTTGAGACAAAAAGGGGAAGTATTTTTTTGATTTGGACCGAGAATGTATTTCTAAACCGGTCAAGTGTTTTTTTTGTCTTAGAATGGCCAAAGGGGTAGGTTGTTAGTATTTTATATTGGCAACATTCCGGTTGACAAAAACACTTTATGTAATGGATGCTTTTTAACAGGATTATCAGTTCTATTTAGAGTCTTCAAGTAATATAGACAATGTCTCATTTCATGCCATGTGCATGGTCACAAGTTTCTAAGAAGTTGTCCATGAAGATTCCATGCAATTTCCAAGCCAGATCAGCCGGTTCCTATGCAACCGTCCAGACAGGCATTTGAAGGCGTCCGGACACCCCGCAATGTCGAACAGATTGAGTTGAAGACGTTCGGACGACAGAGCAATACCGTACGAATGCTAGGTCAATCATTATTCAACACGAAGTTGGATTTCAAAAGTCGACACTGTTAGGGAAGTCTCTGCAAGCCATTTAGACGACGTGGAAACACGTCCAAACATTGTCCAGCATTTTAGAATATTCCAGTGTTCCATTTGAAAGGAGTTATAGCGAAGACCGTCCGGGTGTGGACCTGATAAGGATAGAATTGCGCTGTTTCTGAAAGGCAATCACAGAAGACCTTCTAGACGTGGCTAACTTCTGTCTGGACGCTCGACAGCTAGAGTCTGAATCTCAACAGTTTTAAGTTTCCTTTAAGCCTATAAATAGAGGGCCCTAAGCTTGTCAATTGTATGAATTATGTATCGAATTCCATAGTGCTTAGAGAGGGCGTTTCAGGAAGAGAGCAAAGATCTGGAAGAAATGAAGATTGAAGAGTTGGTGGGATCTCTTCAAACTTATGAGCTGTCATAAGTTTCCAAGAAGAAGGTCGAAGTCTCATCTGGAGATGACTCTGAGGATGAAGAAAAAGTTGTGGCCATGCTGGCCAAGAACTTTGAAAGATTAATGAGAAATGAACGATTCAAAAAGAAATTTTCCAAAAAAATGAAGAAGGTCCCCAGAGAAGCTGAACCTGAGGAAGCCGAGGAGAAAGATCCCAAGGGCCCAATATGTTATGAATGCTCATGATTTGGGCATATCCGGGCCGAATGTGGGAATCTCAAGCAAAGTAAGGGGAAGGCTCATAACGTAACTCTCAGTGATGAGTCCGAAGACGAAGAAGCTCCTGAGCAAGAGAAATTTCTAGCCTTTGTGGCTCCACATGTCGAAGAAGAAGATTCTTACTCACAGCATAGTGATGATGGGGAAGAACTCAAAGACACTTATAAAACTTTCTATGTGGAGTTTGAAAAGTTGAGGGAAGATCGCAAGCAGCACATTCATGATCTGAATAGTTTGCAGACTGAGAAGAGTTCATTGTTGCGCAAAATACAGGAGCTAAAGGAGAAGCTACTAGAGACTCAGCTCCAATTAGAGAGAGTCACTAATGAAAAGATGACTCATATGCTATCTATCCAGAAGAGCCCAACCGACAAGACTAGTCTCGAGTATGTAGCTCCTCCCTCTAATACTCCCTCTACTTCCAAGACTATCTTTGTTAAGCCTGCAGTCCCAGAGCCTCCCCCCACTGTTGAAGATTAAGGGAAGGACAAAATTAATGGAGATGTTCCGAGCACTAAAAAGCCTCCTTTCATCAGAACATCTCCTATATGCCATCACTGCGGTCTAAGTGGGCATGTCCGACCCCAGTGCTCCCTTCTTAACGCACAAAAAGCAAAGGTCAAGAAAGAAGTGCCCAGACAAGCAAATTATGGCACAAGACCTCTGGCCCAGCATCAGACTCCATGGTATCAGGCTCCTAATCATGCTCCATGGAATCAAGCACCAATGTATCAGGATCAAGCCCCTTGGTCCCATGCACCACAGCACTAGGCATCTCAGCATCAGTGGCCTCAGTAGCGATTTGTACCTTCCAATCATAGTGGCAAATCTAAAACCAAATCCAAGTACTTTAAAAGGCCGCAGAAGGTGGAAGATGATCAATACTATAGGGAGTCACCTATTTGGATGGAAAGCATGATGGAGTGTGTTAGTTTGTGATTGGCTTCATTCTGTTTAGGACAAAATCACTTGTACGTAAAGATGCTCTTCACTGGGAGTCCACTATTCATAATTATTTCTGAGATTCTGCACTGGTTACAAGTCAGAAGAATCGGTTCCCTGTCAACCGTCTGGACGACGTATCATCCCGTCCAGACGCCAGACAGATCAAGAATCATCAGTCCGGACGACGTGTATTTCCGCCCGGACCCTTCACTGTATCGAGAAGCTTCTATGCCAGCTTGCATCCGTCTGGACGTCTCATCAGCCCGTCCGAACGACGTCTAGTGATCGATCAGCTTCAAATTCTCATTCCAAGTTCAAATAAGGGAAGATTGATGTAACCGTCCGGAAGACGTGGATTCCCGTCCAGACGCTCTCATACATAAGGCAAGAATCGAAATTCAAATACAACCGTCCGGACGTCAGTCAGCGTGGTCCAGACGCGCGTTCAACAGATATGGAAATTGCGTATTCAACTTCAACCGTCCAGACGCCTATCTATCATGGTCCGCATGCGCGCTCATCTGATATGGAAATTGGGTGTTGAAGATTAACTATCCGGACGGCCATCCCCCTTGGTCCGGACGCGCAAAGCCTTATATGAAAATTACTTGCAGCGGACGTACAACTGTCCAGACGACTGTGCCTCACCATCCAGATGCGGTTCTCAAATAGGAAAGATTTTCAGAGAAAATCTCAAAAATTCTGGTCGCACAGTTGTCCGTCCGGACGACCCTTGTCCACCATCCGGACGGCACCCGTATATTTCACTACAGTCGCCCATTTGAACCTCTGCCTATAAATAGAGGCCCCTGGGCTTGAGAACTGCAAGAATTCAGTATTGAATTCCATCAGAGCTTAGAGAGTTATTTTGTGAAGTTATTGGAGCTGATTTGTTCTCTCTCAAGCCATTGCAAGTGTGTTGTTGCTCCGCTATAACTGAAGTCTATCTTAGGGGTCGGCCCTAAGATAAAGGATTCCATTGAAGACCCCTTCAGGTAGGAGACCTAGTTGGGAGGCGTTCGTGTTGGGTTACACGTTAGAGAGCAAGGTACGACTGCTGCATCAGGAGTATGTGAGTGTTACTATCTTGTATCTAGTCTTGTCTTCTTAATAGTGGATATCCTGGGTTTGGCTGCCCCGGAGTGGTTTTTCTCGTCTTGAGTTTCAACTTCGTTAACAAAAATTCTTGTGCTGTCTATTTTCCAAATTGTTTATTTTTGTTAACACTTTGTGCACACACTTGCTGTTCATTTTAGAAGTCAATTTCATTTTTCAGAGTGGATGGGTCAACAGATGAAGTCCTGCCAGCAACCACCCATAGGAAGGCAGGCTTGGGTCAGAAAGAAGAAAGACGTTCACCCCATGAGAGGGAATAGACTCACCTAGGTGATGAAGGTACTCATGCCTAGGATTTGGTTCCTAATCCTAAGGCATCAAGTTTGATTGCTTGATTTTTACTTGATATATTCTGTGCAATCTGGGAACCATCTTTTTGCCCCCTATTTCTCTTGAGAAATATTGCAGGTACTATCTGAGGAAGACAGAAAAAGTAGGTCGAGCAACTGTTTTTTTTGTATTGGCAACATCGAGCTTACACAAGTTTGATCGTGCCTTGCATGTTATATGATGTCATTTCCATATAACATTTTGTTTAATAAAAAAAATTAAAAAAAAAATTGGGGAGAAATTGCAGGAAATTTTTTCTTTTCTTGGCATGTCAGATATTGCTTGTGTTTTTACCTGATATCACAATTATTTATGCATTAATTTACTTTGCTTAGAAATGAATGAGAGTTTAAGACTATATTTGCCGAGTTTTTTCCTGTATATGCAAAATGAAAAATTGAAATGACTTCTAAAAGTAAAGTGTGTGTAACAAGTGTCAACAAAAATTAAAGCACAACGGAAAGTAAATGACACAAAGATTTTTGTTGACGAAATGGAAACTCAGTTAAGAGAAAAACCACTCCGGGGCAGCCAAACCCAGGAATTCCACTATTCAGAAGACAAAGCTAGATACAAGACAGTAACACTCACATGTACCGATGCAATGGTTGTACCTTGATCTCTGACGTGTAACCCAACACGAACGCTTCCCAACCAGGTTCACCTACCTGAAGGGGTCTTCAATGGAACTCCTTACCTTAGAGCCGACCTCTAAGATAGACTTCGGTTTACAGCACAGCACACTTGAAAAACGGCTTCAGAGGAGATATCACGTCTCGGAGCTCTAATGGAATTCACACCGAATTCTCGCAGCTCTAAGTGCCCAGGGGCCCTTATTTATAGGCTGGGGGTCAAAATGGTCGTCAGGCAAAATATGCCTAGGGGCCGTCCGAACGGTGAACCATGGCCGTCCGGACGGACAACTGTGCGACAGGATTTTCTGAAATTTTCGCGGAGAAATCTTTCCTGTATAAGAACATCGTCCGGACGAGATGGCTCGATCGTCCAGATGGACGCACGTCCGCTGCAAGTAATTTCCATAACAGGCTTCGCGCGTCCAGACCATGGGGCAGGAGCGTCCGGACGGCTAAACTTCAACACGCAATTTCCATATTTGATGCGCATGCATCCAGACCATGAGGGGGAGACGTCCGGACGGTTGAAGTTGAATCGGCAGTTACCATATACGATGCACCAGCGTCCGGACCACAACTGTCAGACGTCCGAAAGGTCCATTTTGAACTGTGATTCTTGCCTTACGGAGATACGTGTCCGGACGGGATACCACATCGTCCGGACGGTTGATTGATCTTCCCTTTCTTGAAACTTGGAAAGAATCAGTGAACTGTTCGAGAACTAATAGGCGTTTGGACGTGCTACTGAAACGTCCGGACGGAGAAAGCTGGCATAGAAGCTTCTCGATACGATGTAGGTGTCCGGACGGAAGAAGTACGTCGTCCGAACAGATGATGCTTGTCTGTCTGATGTCCAGACGGAATGACACGTCGTCTGGACGGATGGAATAGTAAATAGATGGGCGTCTGAACGGGATGACACATCGTCCGGACGGCTGACAGGGAACTTGAAATTCTTCTAACTCGCAGGCAAAATCTTCT
The DNA here is from genome assembly GCF_958979055.1 of Alnus glutinosa. Classification (NCBI taxonomy): domain Eukaryota; kingdom Viridiplantae; phylum Streptophyta; class Magnoliopsida; order Fagales; family Betulaceae; genus Alnus; species Alnus glutinosa. The sequence continues at coordinate 15,394,129 of NC_084887.1, forward strand.
GACATCACTTTGAAAGTGGAATCCCTGTTTACCGCATCATTACACATAATTGATTTTGTCCAAACATAGAATAAGACCAAAATACTAACACAAAAGTTGGATAGCTTCTTTCCTCATGCGATGAAAATGTACACTATCCAAGACTCCCCTAAAGGTACATCTTTCCTTCTCTAACTTTTTACTTCTAGAAATTCTGAATAAGAGAAGAGGTTTTTTGATGAGATGGTCAAATTGACCAAAATGCTAGTTAAACCTAGAACCTAAAAATTCTGGCACTCTCTCTAGGTTGCAGCATCAAAAGAATCAAGCAGTTACTCTTACGAATTATGTGCTATGTAGGTATATTCACTGCTTATGTGTTGAATTATCTATATACCTTATCCTTCATGGTACAAGTAAAGTTTTACCTTGTCCTTCATGGTACAAGTAAAACAATCGGATGCTGCATCTTAGAGAGAATGTATCAGATGAGGGTGGCTAGGCCCTACTAATTTATAAGGTTTGACTTTTGACTAATCTTTCACTGATTTTCTCTCTTGTTTAGAAAATCTTGTTGCTTTTTGTCATATCAGTGAAAGTCATACCTTTTGGGAAAAGTCTTCACACACACACGCATTGCATGAGTTGAGAAATCTATTTAAATTTTCTGTCTACAGGAAAATCTTTATGCTGATTGAACTCTAAACTCTCTTTTATATCTCTGCATAGTTTTGAGATGATATTTGATTGCTTTATCAGTTGATTATACATGCATGTTCTGAAGCTGACTTTAGGAAAAATAATTTCTGCAAATTTTCCCTCAATTTCTTTCTTTTCTGTGTGAAGCGTCCGGACGGCCTCTCTTTGCGTCCGGACAGGTGTGGCTCAGACAGCTGGACGGTAATGTTACACGTCTGGACGCGCGCGGCTCTAACGTCCAGACGGGTTAATGAGCCGTCCGGACGAGGAACCCACTAGTTTTAAATTGGGTTTTTAACCCTAGCTGCCGCACAATCTCTTGACCCCACTCGATTTTTCCATACGTTTTGGCTTCTAGTACTCCTTTTCTCGTGGTTTTCTCTTTATCTCGCCCTTTTTTGTCCTTTTGTGCATTACTCTCCTCATTCCAGGTACTTTTTCTAGTTAACTTTATTCTTTTCAGTTTTTGATAACTGTTAGAGTATTGATTATTTTGGGAATGTTTTTGAGATTATCTGTTGTGTTGGGATTATCTGTTTCAATATTATTGTGGACTGTATTGTGAAATTTACTGTTTGTAATTATTGGAAAAGTCCTTTTTACTGCCGTTATAATGCCAGATTTTCTATGTGAACTAACAAGAATATTTCTTTTGGTTTATTATTGGCAAATCTTGTTGGTTAATTTTGCGGAATCATGTATGCCGGCAGTCCACAGCGTAGAGTATGACAAAGGACAGAGGGAGATAGGGCAGCCCTTAAAGCTAAAATTATGGACTGACTAGTCATTGCTGAGAGAAATGTAGTTCGACCAGACATCATGGTGGCTCTTCTGGACAGTATCCACGACACTATCTAGACCTACCATTTGGGGTATCTGTACAACTGTGCATGTGTTGTGTACACCAGGCTGGTCAGACTATTCTATGCCTTCCTCGAGGTAGTTCAGGATGATGACCGTGGGGTGGTACTTCAGTCCACTGTGGATGGATATACTATCACTGTTGATCCCCAGATCATCAGTCAGTTCATAGGAGTGCCTGTTCTCCAGATCTCTGGCAACCCGTACAATGAGGTGGTAATCCCTCATTCTCTGGATGATCTCAGAGAATTTTTCCATGCAGTTCCCCAAGGAGAGGTGCGCGCCACCACCATCAGGATCGGTGCCTTATCTGCCCCACACCGCATGCTAGCCAAGATTGTCCAGCACAACCTTTGGCCCGTTGTTAGGCGTAGTGACCTGATATTGAAGAGGGCCCAGTTCGTCTATGCCATCAGTATTCGCTTACCTTTCTATCTGTACAAGCATATTTTGGGAGTTATTCTGGACGCCCGTGATCAGGGCAATACCGGTCTCCCGTTTGGCTGCCTACTCACGCAGATTATTCTATAGCCAGGCATCTGTATTGCTGGCGAACCGAAGATGAAGATCCAGGATCCTATCAGCAAGCAGACTTTGATGAAGTCCAATGCTCAGCTGCGGCGAGATGATCAGGATGATGATGTGCCCCCGCCTCCTCGCATTTCTGTAGGAGTACCAGATGTGGCGTCCTCTTCACAGACTGCTCCACCACCTCAATATGATGCCAGTTATTCTCATATTTTGGAGGCATTGGCAGCTATACAAGGGGGTATGAGTTCCATTTCTGTAGGAGTACCAGATGTGGCGTCCTCTTCACAGACTGCTCCACCACCTCAATATGATGCCAGTTATTCTCATATTTTGGAGGCATTGACAGCTATACAAGGGGGTATGAGTTCCATGCAGTTATCCATGTCATCCATGCAGCAGTCCATCTCTGTCATGCAGTAGGAGGTTCACTCCAGTAATCTCCATGTAGAACAGAACTAGATTGACCTCCAGGAGTGTCTCAAGTTCCATTATCCATCCAGTAGTGACGATGAGGATGATGCGCCTATGGCAGAGGCTGCTTGAGTTTATTTTGTTTCTTGTTTACTTATTTGAGACAATTTTGTTTTCTTTTTGATAATTTGCTACATTTGCTTAAACTCCTGGATATTTTATTACTCTGTTTAACCTGGTTCTTCTGAGACCTTTAGGGGGAGTTATCTTTGGTATGTTTGATTCCTATTACTCTGTTTTACCCTTTGTCCCTTTGTGACAAAAAGGGGGAGTAATTTTTCTTTGAACCAGGATTGTATTTTTAACCGGTCAAGTGATTTTTGTCTCAGAATGGCCAAAGGGGGAGTTTGTCAGTTTGTAATTGGCCACATTCTGTTGGACAAAATCACTTCTTTGTAATGATGCTTTTAAATAGGGATTCTGTTATTCAGAGTGCTTCCAGAACATTCTGCACAATCTACAAGTCAGAAAAATCGGATCCCTTGCAGCCGTTCAGACGACGTGATATACCGTCCGGACGCCCAACTATCCAAAGCATCATCCGTTCGGACAATGAGAACTTTCCGTCCAGACCTTCCTCTGTGTAAAGAAGCTTCGAACTGCTCCAGCTTGCATCCATCCAGACGTTTCAGCAGCACGTCCGGACGACACTCGGTGTTCGACCAACTATGGGATTTCCTTCCAAAACACAGATATGGGAAGATCGTTGCAATCGTCTGGACGCGCTCATCCATAAGGTAAGTATCGCATTCAAAATTCAGACGTCCGAATGACAGTCTTCATGGTCCGGACGCGCGAGCTTCTTATATGGAAATTGCATGCATCTAATCAACCATTCGGACGACCATTTCCTTGGTCCGAATGCTCGAAGCCTTAATATCGAAATTGCATGCAGCTGAAGTGCGACTGTTCAGACGACAGGGCAACACCGTCCAGATGCAACTCAAATCAGGAAAGAATTTCAGCGAAATTTTTGGAAAGCCGATCGCACAGTTGTCCGACAGAATGCCCTATGACTACCGTCCGGACTGCGCCTAGGTTTTATCAAGCCAGACGCTTATTTGAACCTACAGCCTATAAATAGAGGTCCCTAGGCTTAAGAATAGCAAGAATTCGGTATTGAATTCCTTAGTGCTTAAAGAGTTATATTGTAAGGTTACTGTGCTGAGTTAATCTCTCTGAAGCCATTGTTGTGTGTGCTGTTGCTGCGCTGATCTGAAGTCTATCTTAGGGGTTGGCCCTAAGGTAAAGGATTCCATTGAAGACCCCTTCAGGTAGGAGACCTGGTTGGGAGGCGTTCGTGTTAAGCTACACGTTAAAGTGCAAGGTACGACCACTACATCAGGGGTATGTGAATGCTACTACTTTGTAACTAGTCTTGTCTTCTGAATAGTGGATATCCTGGGTTTGCTTGCCCCGGAGTGGCTTTTCTCATATTGAATTTCTACTTCGTCAACAAAATTCTTGTGTCTTTTAAATTCCACATTGATATTATTTTGTTAACATTTTGTGCACACACACACTTGCTTTATATTAAGAAGTCATTTTAATTTTTCACCTAACACCCTTAGAGCTAATTACTTTGATACCATTAGTTGTGACGACCCATTTTGTATTATACAAAATTGAATCACACAGTGGCATGACAAATAATCACTAAGCCAACACATAGTACACATCTCATAATATGTACCTGGTATATCATAGTATAACATCTATGCAGCGGAAAACATCAATGCAGCGGAAATTAATTTTATAAAGATATCAAATTTTAATTACATCAACAGAGCCATTACATCGTCTATCTGTTTAAGGCTTAGTAAAAGTATTAATTACGAGTTCGTCTATCCGACTCCCTCTCATCCCACTTTCATTTGACTTTCATGACCACGTGGCACTTCTTTTATTAAAACAAAAAAAAAAAAACAAAAACAAAATCAATTCAGCTTCTAAAAGACGAAGCTCGAACTCCCCCCACTTTTCCCACTTTTTTCCCCAAAATTTTCAAAATCTCCCTCCCAACCCAAAATCCTCCGCCCACTACCTACCACCAAAGCCGCCCGGAGAGTAGCCCCCACTGCCGACCAAAAGACCTCTCTCTCTCTCTTTCTCTCTTTCTCTCTCTCTCTCTCTCTCTCTCTCTCTCTCTCTCCATCGCCAGGTCTATCTCTCCATAGCCAGAAATCTCTTTCCATCGCCTAATCTCTCTCTCCATAGCCAGACTACTATTTGGCACTTCAAACCCAAAAGCAAACAGGCTACACAAAACCCAGGTGGGCTTTTTCCTGCCTTTGGCTTGTGGGTTTGTTTTTTCATGGTAAATGATTTGGGTACAAAGTTTTTAGCTGAACCCATAACATATTTGATCTGGTTGATAGGCACTTCACTGGTAAGAACATGGGGATCAATCTGAAGTATCAAGAGGAGCAATCCAAGGAGGAAGGGATAAGAATAAAGAGCCTTAATAGAAGACTATCTCTATTACGTAGAGATTATCTTTAGAAGTACTAGTCTGTTATTATGTTTTAAGCTATTGTTATCTTTTATTCAGTATCAATAGTTATCAGGTTGTTAGTAGTTCATATATTTAAGAAGATGCAGTAGTTAGTATTAGGTACATCTTTATTTGATCAATTGGTGTGTAAAGGTGTTTCCTACCTCAAATGGATGTTTTCAGCAATATCAATCTTTATTTTTTATGCAATTCTCTTATAATTCTCTATTCTATACAAACACACTGCTTTCATGCTAGCTTGCACTGGATTCTAATTGGTTCCACAAAGCATGGGTCATAAGAGCCTAGTTTATGAATTTTAGCATTCTTTGTTGTATTACAAGGAAACAAAAGGCGAATAGATTCTACTTGCACTTTTGGGTGGGTCTGGACATGATGGTTAGCTTTGGTATCAATTAATGTTTCCCTTCTTCATTGCTTTGTTCGGCTTTGCTTAGGAAATGGTTTAGATATCCTTTTAGATCTAAGCATTTAAGCATATAAACTTATCACTAACATTTCTTGCTAATGAAATGAACACCTTCAAAGGGTTATTTGCTTGTGTTTTCAGTTAATTACTCATTGTGGCCAAATGTTCTAAATTCTTGCGGGAATCTCATGAATGATAAAACATGCTGGAAGGTCTAGGAGCTTGGTGGTTGTCTTGTTGTGGAACATGCTGCCATAAGCAGTTAATTTTTTTTTATTTTGCATCAGAAGTGCTATAGAATAGATTGCATTACAAATACTAACAATGAGATGTATTTTTAAGAATCTTAAGAAGTGCTATAGAAGAGATTGTGTTATACACATTAATAATGACATGTATTTTTAAAGATCTATATATATTTATCATTCTATCAGAAGTGTCATAGTAAATAAAGCTCCTTTCAGAGTGTTGCGGCTTGCAGGATCAATTGCTGAAGCTCTACATATTTCAAAGATATTTGTAGGGACTTCAGATATAGAGGGAAAAAATGCAATCTATGATAGAACTTATGAAAGCGAAGATAGATTGATATGGTTATATTTTTTTAGGCAAATCAATATTCATAGAAACCAATTTCGTAAGTTTATATGTTATTGATGCAAAAAAATCAGTACTAGTTTGAATATGGATCATGATGTTACGATTATTTTGGATTTAAAAATAAGAAAAAATAAAACCCGGCTCACACACACCTCTTAATTCGTTTTGTCGTCTTTTTAATTTGGGGTAAATATGAGTGCGAATGAATCGCCTAAGAACCGTATCTTATTCTCAAGTCTGACTCGTCTGAGTGATCTTCAGAATTTGTTCATCTTACAAGAGCGCAGGTTGTCCCCAAACAGTTTGTCAACATTTGTACAACCATAGCATATACACATTTTGTCATTCGAGAACATCAGTAGGACCAAGCACTAAAATGTGAACTTATAAAAAAACATTTTGAACTACTAAAATGTGTAAATTCATAAACACGACATAAAAATCATGGTCACAGAAGCATAGCATAAAGAATGATGTAAACATTTTCCTAAACAAATAAATACAAAATTAGCTTTCACTTATACACACACACAAAAAAAAAAAAAAAAAAAAAAAAAAAAAAAAAAAAAAACCTAGCAATGTTGTAACAAAGTCTCTTCAAAGGCATCACACTTTCAATGTTATTTCATATGCAGAAGTCATCAGCATATCCAATTTGCAATTTTCATGGTGGATATCTTTGGTGAATACAAGTGTTTTTTTTTTCCTTTCAAGAAAATAAAACCCTCCAACCATTTGCACTTCACCAAAGAATCAAATTTGACGACATAACGGCATCATATTTGCAGAATAGAGATATTGCACAGTATCTCGTCCATCCCATATAAAAATGAATCATCCCGCGTGACAAAACAATAAAGGCTTACTGGCTTATACATATATTTGTGCACAAGTGAAAACAGTTTCAAATTCCAATTCCGTGGTACTAAACAAAGCACAACAAATGGTCAAACACAAACCCACAAAGGCCATACCCTTCTTTTTGTACCAATTTTAAAATCGAAGAAAACTTTGTTGGTCACTTCCTCTAGATCCTCCTCCAACTTGTTTTTTTGGTTCACATACTCAAACCAAATAGATTTTTTTAACCACCCAAAAAAAAAAAAAAAAAAACAAGACAGGAAAAAATAATTCATAATTGTTTGTTTGAACAGCAAAAAGATACCCTCCAACCCTCGTGGGGCTAACTTTTGATAACACTTTCCTCATATGAGACTCCAGCATCGTAAAAAAAAAAAATTAAAGCTTTAGTTTCATTACCCTAAAAAATTTATATAAAATGGTGGAAGTACCTGAATGATAGTTTGGGTTCTGAACAGAATCAGGACCCAGAAAAGAGCTATGGACACCAATTTTGTTGTGGTGGCCATGTCTTCAGCTTCTTTTAGCTCCGACCATGCCTTCGTTTCTCTAGTGGCTGTGATTCAAAGAACAAAACCAACGAACAAAACAAAACTTTCAAGAACGAATAAGTCGGATATAGAGAGAGAATGAGAGAAAGAGAGAGAGACTGACCGAAGAGAGATTTGGGAACTGTGGTGGCACTCTTGGTCGGCGGTGAGCGGCTGCAACGGGCATTATCCAGTGGGCGGCGGTGGGCAGAGAAAAAAAAATGAGTTTGAGAGAGAGAGAAAGATCGGGATGGCAGTGGTTAGTTAGTCTCCGGGCGGCGTTGGCGGTAGGAGGTGGGGGATGGGGGGCGGCGGTGGGCGGAGGGATTTGTTGGGCTGGAGATTTTGAAAATTTTGGAGAAAAAAGTGAACTATTTTTTTAGAAGTTGAATTGATTTTATATATATATAGGAAGTGCCACATGGGCACAAAAGTCGGATGATAGTGGGATGAGAGGTAGCTGGATAGATGAACTCATTAATTACACAACAAAAGAATGGCTTTACAAAAGAATACATGTCACGAGCGACACAAGCCATATACAAAAGTCAACAAAATATGGACTACCCTCGAGTTCGTGACATATAACCGTCATGACGTGCTTCAGTCATAATACCCCAAATACAAGGCCACTGGGTCATCATCTACATCCGTTGTACTTGTAGCCAGAGTATCATTTTCTACATGGTCGTGGTGGTAGCCAGTGGCGGAGCCAAGATTTTGGGTAAGGGGGCTCAAGCATTTTTTTTAAAAAAATAAAGTTGAACACAAATTAATTAAAAATATTAAAAAAAAAATTATGTATACAAATTTTTTATAGGAGTTTTTTTTTGCTCCTTTATTAATAGTGGTAAATTCAATTCTTACCATAAATTCAATTCTTACTTTTGTCCGTAATACATATAGGGGTCATTGCCCCCTCCCTATCTTTATAATCAAAAAGAATTGTTAAAAAAAATTAACTCTTAAATTTGTTAAAAAAATATTCTAAGGGGACGTTTGGGTCCAGTATGACCTTGGTTTCACTGGCTGCATGGCTTCACGTGCGACCAACTCCCAATGCAATGAAACTTTCGATGTACCTACCAATTTCTAGGAAGAAAAAGTTGGTGCCTTTTACACATAATAAGAAACAGTGCCGCTTTAAGACTAAACCAAATCCAGCAAAATAAGTGAAACTGCGAGTTTGAATCAGTTAAACTTTCTTTTTGTAAACTCATAGATTAAACGATACGTTTTGCAAAAATTAAAATAGGTCATCTTCAACCTTGGTTTCGTCGACCTTCACCTGAACAAGTCTGACCTAATTTACCAAAACGCCTAAAATAGTGACAGATCGTTGGCTTGAGTCGTGAACCTCGGTCAACCTAAAAAATATTTGCCTCCTAATGAGTGATTGAGGGTAAGCAACAAGGATATTTGAAAAAAAAATCACAGGGAGTAAGGAAAATTTTAGGGAGGTGAAGGGGGCGTTTGACCCCTCTTGAACTTCCTCCCTCCACCCCTAGTGGTAGCCACATCTGCATAGGTGAAAGTGTGAGTTTACCAGCTCTGTACTACGAAACTCACTAATTTTTCGTGTTGAACCGACATTTCTTTCCTTCTACCATACATTTACAATAACAGCTACCATTCATATAATGCTTTCATTTAAAACATTTCGTAGCTAATAAAGTAAACACTGATATTTCATAAACAGGTTGAAAAATTGAAATGACTTCTAATATAAACAAATGTGTGTGTGCACAAAATGTTAACAAAGGATCAATGCAGAATTTAAAAGACAAAAGAATTTTTGTTAACGAAGTGGAAAACTTAATATGAGAAAAACCACTCCGGGGCAGCCAAACCCAGGATATCCACTATTCAGAAAACAAGACTAGTTACAAAGTAGTGGCACTCACATACGCCCAATGCAATGGTCGTACCTTGCACTCTAACGTGTAACCCAACACGAACGCCTCCCAACCAAGTCTCCTACCTGAAGGGGTCTTCAATGGAATCCTTTACCTTAGGGCCAACCCCTATGATAGACTTCAAATAAGCGTAGCAACAGTGCACACAACAACGACTTCAAAGAGACAACTCAGCTCAATAATCTCACAATATAGCTCTCTAAGCACTAACAGAATTCAATACCAAATTCTTGTTGCTCCCAAGCCTAGGTGCCTCTATTTATAGGCAGAGAGTTCAAATGAGCGTATGGCTTGATATAACCTAGGCGGCGTCCGGACGGTAGTCATAGGGCGTCCGGACGGACAACTGTGAGATCGACTTTCTGAAAATTTTGCTGAAATTCTTACCTGTTTTGAGCCGAGTCCGGACGGTGGTGTCCTGTCGTCCAAACAGTCGCACTTCTGCTGCAAGTAATTTCCATACCAAGGCTTCGCGCATCTGGACCAAGGGAATGGTCGTCCGGACGATTGATCTGATGCACGCAATTTCCATATCTGATGCTCGCACGTCTGGACCATGCTGACTGGCATCCGGACGTCTGGATTTTGAATGCGATACTTGCCTTATGGATGAGTGCAACCAAACGGGAATCCACGTCGTCCGGACGGTTGCAAAGATCTTCCCATAACTATGTTTTGGAAAGAAATCCTAAAGCTTGTCGAACACTGAGAGTCGTTCGGACGTGCTGCTGAAACGTCTGAACAGATGCAAGCTGGAGCAGTTCGAAGCTTCTTGACATAGCGGAAGGTCCGGACGGAAAGTTCTCGTAGTCTGACGGATGATGCTTTGGACAATATGACACGTCGTCTGGACAGCTAGTAAGGAACCGAATTTTCTGACTTGTAAATTGTGCAGAATCTTTTAGAAGCACTCTAAATAGCGGAATCCCTGTTAAAAAAAGCATCATTACAAAAAAGTGATTTTGTCCAACAGAATGTGGCCAATTACAAACTAACAAACTCCCCCTTTGGCCATTCTGGGACAAAAATCACTTGACTGGTTAAAAATACAATCCCGGTCCAAATAAAAATTACTCCCCCTTTTTGTCACAATGGGACAAGGGTAAAACAGAGTAAAGATAAAAACTACACAAAAATTACTCCCCCTAATGGTCTTAGAAAGACCAGGGTAAACAGAGTAGCAAAGTATCAAAAAGATAACACAAATGTCTCAAAATAAATCATAAACGACAACAAGAAAAGAAAATTAGGATGCATCTGCCATTGGTACATCGTCCTCGTCATCACTGCTGGACGGGTGGTGGAACTTGAGACACTCTCGAAGATCAATCTGATTTTGTTCCACACAGAGCTTTATTGAGTGAACCTCCTACTGCATGGCCAAGATGGACTGCTCCATGGATGACATGGAGAGCTGCATAGAACTCATGCCCCCTTGAATATCGGCAAATGCCTCCATAATCTGAGAATAGTTGACATCTGGCTGTGGTGGCAGGACAGTCTGAGAAGAGGACGCCACAAATGGTATGCCGACAGGAATAGGAAGAGGCAGGGGCACATCATCATCTTGATCATCTCGCAGCTGAGCATTGGACTTCATAAGAGTCTGCTTGCTGATAGGATCCTGGATCTTCATCTTCGGCTCGCCAGCAATACTGATGCCTGACTGTAGAATAATTTATGTGAGCAAGTAGCCAAATGGAAGACCGGTATTGCCCTCTTCATGGGCCTTCAGAATAACGCCCAAAATATGCTTGCATAGGCAGAAAGGCAAGCGAAGACTGATAGTATACACAAACTGGGCCCTCTTCAAAATCAGGTGACTGCGCCAGACAACAGGCCAAAGGTTGTGCTAGACAATCTTGGCTAGCAAGCGGTGTTGGGCAGATAAGGCACTGATCCTGATGGTGGTTGCACGTTCCTCTCCTTAGGGAACAGCATGAAAGAATTTTCTGAGATCATCTAGAGAAGGAGGGATCACCACCTCATTATAAGGGCTGCCAGGAATCTGGAGAACAGGTACTCCTATGAACTGACTGATGATCTAGGGATGAACAGTGATAGTATGCCCGCCTACAATAGACTGAAGCACCAACCCGCGGTCATCATCCTAAAACACCTTGAGGTTGGCATAGAACAGTCGAACCAGACTAGTGTACACAACACAGGCATAGGTGTGCAGATATCTCCAACGATAGGTCTAGATAGTGTCATGGATACTGTCCAGTGGAGCTACCATGATATCTGACCGAACAACATTCCTCTCCACAATGACTAGTCGGTCCATAATCTTAGCTCTAAGGGCTGCTCGATCTCCCTCTGTCCTCTGTCTAACTCTGTGATGTGGACTTCCTGTAGACATGATTCTGCAAAAGAAACAAACAAGATTTGCCAAAAAAAAAATCCAAAAGAAATAATCTTGTTAGTGCACATAGAAAATCCGGCATTATAACAGCAGTAAAAGGGACTTTTCCAAAAATTACAAATAGGAAATATCACAATACAATCCACAATAATACCGAACCAGATAATCCCAACACAGTAAACATCTCAAATATGCACAAAAGGATATTCTAACATTCTTAAAAGAAACTCAATAACATTCCCAAAATTATCACTATTCTAACAGTTAAAAAAAAACTGAAAAAGAATAAAGTTAACTAGGAAAAAATACCTGGAATGTGGACTACATGCCATACCGTCTGGACCTTCACTATTTCGAGAAGCTACTGTTCCAGCTTGCATCCGTCCAGACGTCTCATCAGCCCATCCTGGAGCCTCTCAGTGATCGATCAGCTTCAGATTCTTTTCCAAGTTCAATTTAAGGGAAGATTGCTTCAACCGTCCGGACGACGTGGATTCCCGTCCGGATGCGCTCATACATAAGGCAAGAACCGAAATTCAAATATCACCGTCCGGACGACAGTCAGCCTTGGTCCGGACGAGCGTTCATAAGTTAAGGAAATTGCCGATTCGACTTCAACCGTCCGGCCAACTGCCTATCATGGTCCGGACGCGCGCATAGCAGATATGGAAATTGTGTGATGAAGTTCAGCCGTCCGGACGCTCATCCCCAATGGTCCGGACGTGCGAAGCCTAATAAGGAAATTACTTGCAGCGGACGTACGACTGTGTCTTACCGTCCGGACGCGACTCTTAAAAATAAAAGATTTTCAGTGAAAATCTCAGAAAAATTATGTCGCACTGTTGTCCGTCCGGACGGCCCAAGTTCACCGTCCGGACAGCGTCCGTACATATTACAACAGTCGCCCATTCTGCACCTCAGCCTATAAATAGAGGCCTTGGGCATTGAGAACTGCAAGAATTTGGTATTGAATTCCACAAGTGCTCAGAGAAGTTGTTTTGAGAGATCGTTGAGCTGATTTAGTTTCCTCTGAAGCCATTGCAAGTGTGTTGTTGCTGCGCTACAACTGAAGTCTATCTTAGGAGTTGGCCCTAAGGTAAAGGATTCCATTGAAGACCCCTTCAGGTTGGAGACCTGGTTGGGAAGCGTTCGTGTTGGGTTACACGTTAGAGAGCAAGGTACGACCATTACATCGGGTATATGTGAGTGTTACTATCTTGTATCTAGCTTTGTCTTCTGAATAGTGGATATCCTGGGTTTGGCTGCCCCGGAGTAGTTTTTCTCTTAATTGAGTTTCCACTTCGTCAACAAAAATCTCTGTGTCATTTAATTTCCACATTATTATTTTTGTTGACACTTTGTGCACACACTTGTTGTTTATTTTAGAAGTCAATTTCAATTTTCAACTGGTATCAGAGCTTGGTACACTATGAGAAGATTAATTTCTTGAGTTTTATTTTTGACTTCTATCATGTCTGAATTGAGTATGGATAAAGTTGCTTCTATTTCTCATGATATGTCTATTCATAGAACCATGTTCATTAAGCCTATCATGTCTCATAATCATGCTCAATATGTTTGTAAGGGTAAAAGGGCAAATCAATCTATACCTACTTGTCATCACTATGGTATTATTGGTCATATTCGCTCAAATTGTTTCCAAATTAGGTCTCAGGAACCTTGGAACAAAACCCTTATCCCTAGAAAAGAAGAACCAGGTTTTGAAGAACAGGTCAGCATGTTAAGTGATCAAGTTAAACTCATTAGTGAGAAGTTAGCATACCTCACCCCTAATGAGCAAAGATCTATCCTGGTTAAGAATCATAAGAAAGCTTCCAAACAAGTATGGGTCAAAAGGAAGATAATCTGTGTTTAGTTTCTCATACTGCACTAAAAATTCTTGATACTTGTTTGTGGTATTCGGATAGTGGCTGTTCTAGACACATGACAGGTGACAAGACTTTACTAAAAGAAGTTCAGATGGGCAAAGGTGGGCGGATCACCTATGGAGATAGGAGCCAATCCAAAGTCATTGGAAAAGGGACCATCGACATTCCAGGCCTTGGAACATCTCAGGAAGCTTTGTATGTGGAGGGGCTCAAGGCAAATCTCCTCAGCATCAGCCAGTTTTGTGACAATGATTTGGTGGTGCAATTTTCCAAGAAGGAATGTAATATATTTGACAGCAATGGAAAATGGCTTATGGGGGGAAAAAGAACTGGGGGCAATTGCTATGGTCTTCCTGGTCTAACTACAGATCCTTAGATTTTCTGTAATAAGGCAACCATAGACGACAGTGAGCTGTGGCACCAGAGGTTAGGGCATCTGAATTTCTCCGATATGTTGAAAATTGCAGGCAAAGATGTTGTTGAAGGTCTACCCAAAATGGAGAAGACTGAAAAAGGAGTCTATGGTGCTTGCCAACTAGGGAAACAGACTCGAGCAGCCCATAAGAAGACCTCAGGTATTCATACTTCCAGAAACTTAGAATTACTGCACATGGATCTCATGGGTCCCACTAGAACTGCTAGTCTAGGTGGGAAAAGGTATATTCTGGTTATTGTAGATGATTTCCTCGATATACTTGGGCCATTCCTATTCGAGAAAAATCTGATGCTTTTGATGTAGCTCAGTATTTGTTCAAAAAGATTCAGGTTGAGCAAAATTGCCAGATTATGAGAATCTGCAGTGATCATGGAAGAGAGTTCCAAAACTCCAAGTTCGAAGAATTCTGTCTCTCTTATGGAATCAAGCAGGAATTTTCTTCTCCTATCACTCCTCAGCAGAATGGAGTTGTTGAAAGAAAGAACAGGGTAATTCAGGAGATGGCTCATGTGATGATCCACTCAAAGAATCTTGCTCAACACTTATGGGGAGAAGCTGTAAACACTGCTTGTCATATCATCAACAGGGTCAATCTGAGGCCTGAAACAAACAAGACTCCCTATGAAATTTGGCGAGGTAAGAAACCCACGGTTAAGTATTTCAAAACTTTTGGAAGTAAATGCTATATACTTTGTGACAAGGAGAATCTGGGGAAGTTTGATTCCAAGAGTGATGAAGGTATATTTTTGGGATATTTCATAAACAGTCATGCTTACAGGGTCTTCAATAAAAGAACAGAGACTGTGATGGAATCTATAAATGTAGTCATTGATGATGAAGAAATTGAGAGACCAAGCAACAGGGAGGAAAATCAGCTCAATTCAGTCGATTTGTCAGTAGCTCCATCTGACATTATTGAGCCTTCTCCAAACATGTGTCCGAATGAATCTTCTTCTTCTCCCACAACTTTGGATACCACTCCCACTACTACTGAAGATGAGGATACTCCTGCCAATCCTCCTAGGCGATCATGGGTGAAGCAGCTTTTTGGGACCATAGATGAAAGGCGTAGACTGAGAAGCAGAGTCATTTAGCCTACCAGTGAAGTAGCTAATCAAGTTTCCTACAGCTGCTACCTTGCTCAGACAGAACCCAAGAAAGTTGATGAAGCCCTACAGGATGAAGGCTGGGTATCTGCAATGCAGGATGAGCTCCTTCAATTCACCAGAAATGATGTCTGGACCTTGGTTCCCCGTCCTGCAAAACAGAATATCATTGGTACCAAGTGGATCTTCAAGAATAAAACAGACGAGCATGGTACTATGGTTAGAAATAAGGCCCGTCTTGTTGCACAGGGATATACTTAGATAGAGGGAGTAGACTTTGATGAAACATTTGCCCTAGTTGCCAGGTTAGAATCCATCAAGAATTCTTCTATCTATTGCCTGTCACCTTGATTTCAAGTTATACTAGATGGATGTAAAGAGTGCATTTCTGAACGGTGTTCTTCAAGAAGAAGTCTATGTAGAACAGCGGAAGGGTTTTCAAGATCCTCATCATCCCCATCATGTGTACAAGCTGAAAAAGGCACTATATGGGCTTAAGCAGGCGCCTCGGGCATGGTATGAGCGTCTCACCATTTATCTCTTGGCCAAGGGATTTACAAGGGGGCAAGCTGATCGAACCTTGTTTATCAGAAATCAAGGTACTCATAAACTCATTGCTCAAATATATGTTGATGACATCATTTTTGGAGCTACCTTAGACTCTCTTGCCTATGAGTTCTCTGAAGAAATGAAGCAATGATTTAAGATGAGCATGATTGGTGAGCTTAACTACTTTCTTGGTCTTCAAGTCAAGCAAACTACTGAAGGCGTCTTCATTTCTCAGTCAAAGTATGCTAAAGATCTGGTCAAACAGTTTGGTTTGGATGGAAAGAGTCGTGCCCGCACTCCTATGAGAACCAGTGTCAAGATTAGCAGTGATCTTGCAGGAAAATATGTTGATCCATCCCTTTATAGAAGTATGATAGGGAGTCTCTTGTATCTTACAGTCAGCCGACCAAACATTGCTTTCAGTGTGGGAGTTTGTGCTCGCATTCAAGCAAATCTGAAGGAGTCCCAACTCACTGCAGTCAAGCGTTTCATCAGGTATGTCAATGATACCCTTCTCTATGGCATTTGGTATTCTAGGGAAACAAATCTTGTTGTTGCAGGATACTCTGATGCAGACTGGGCTGGAAATGCTGATGATAGAAAGAGCACTTCAGGAGGATGTTTCTATGTGGGGAACAATCTTGTAGCATGGATTAGCAAGAAACAAGCCTTTATATCTCTCTCCACTGCTGAGGCTGAGTATATTGCTGCGGGTAACTGTTGCACCCAATTATTGTGGATGAAGACTCTGCTAGGCGACTACGGATTCTCTCAAGATACTATGATTATCAACTGTGATAATACTAGTGCTATCAATATTTCCAAGAATCCTGTTCAGCACTCTCGGACTAAGCACATCGACATCAGACATCACTTCTTACGTGATCTTGTGGAATCCGAGGTAGTTTCTCTCTCGTTCATCCCCACTGAAAACCAATTGGCTGACATTCTTACCAAACCTCTAGATGGTAGCAGGTTTGAGTCCCTTCGGAAAGCCATTGGTGTTTGTGCCATGTCATAGACATGATGTTACATGCTAGGATGAAATTTTTTTGTCCTCTGATAGCATGATGTTGAAAAAAAAAAAAAAAAAAAAAAAAAAAAAAAAAAGGGAAAATTTTTTTTTGGGAGTTTGTAGCAGGTTGGTCCCTTCTAAGGTATGTCAACACTCTCATGTATTTTACTTGGATTATTAGTTCACTATGCATTGAGGAATTATTCTTACATATGGTTGAGAACGTAAGTCTAACATATGCAAAGGTTTCCTGCTCACTTGTAATGATTGATAGATTCTTTCCTCGTGTGATGAAAATGTTGATGGAGATCAAGGCACCGCTTCAAAAAAAATTCACTATTCTGTGCTTCCAAAATTCCAAACTGTCATATTCCTTCTATTTCTAATCTGAAAATTTCCATATTCCTTGTGTTCAAATCTGAAATTCCTTGAGTAGTTCTGGGTGAATTGTTGCTAGAAATTTTGAGTTGTTTATTTAGTTTCAAAAGAACTAAGAGAGAATTATCGAGTGGAAAAAGGCAAGAGTGGTGAGAACATCAGAGGGTAAAAGCCATATTATTTTGAGTGAAACACGAGTGGAGAGTGATCCACCTTCTTGAGTGCAAACACGTAAGGGAGTGATTCGTGAGGTTCTTTTTTCTTTCTAACCTTTGTTTTGCAGCAATCATGTCTCATGATAGTGGTAAGAGTATTGCCGAAGATTATGCAAAATTGGCTGATCCGAAAATGTTTATGGAGGCCATGATGAGTGAGATGAGGCGTGTGATGAAGATAGAGATGGAGCAGGTTCACGAACGGATAGATCAGATGGAGAATAGACGTGAGGAGCAACCATAAAACGGTCGTAATTTTCGTAGAAGGGAAAGAGTTCCACTGAGGGAGGAGGATGAAGAGCGTTATGGGTCTGGTTTTGATGAAGAAGAAGATCGAGGTTCCATTGTTAACAATAGGAGACCTGGAGGAAGATTTAGAGAAGCTAGGAATCGTGAAGATAACAACTTGGGTGGTATTAAGATGAAGATTCCGTCCTTTCAAGGTAGATCTGATCCTTAGGCATATCTTGAGTGGGAGAAGAAGATGGAGTTCGTGTTTGATTGCCACAACTACTCCGAGACAAAGAAGGTAAAATTAGCCGTGATTGAATTTTCTGAATATGCTATTACTTGGTGGGATCAGCTTGTGATAAACAGGAGGCGAAATAGAGAACGCCCAATAGACACATGGGAGGAGATGAAAGTAGTGATGAGAAAGCGGTTCGTTCCAAGTTACTACTACCGAGAGTTGTACAAAAAGCTACAAGGTCTTAGACAAGGGAGTCGATGCGTAGAGGATTACTACAAGGAGATGGAGATTGCTATGATTCGTGCTAATGTAGAGGAGGATAGAGAGGCTACAATGGCTAGATTTTTACTTGGCTTAAACCGGGAGATCCATGATAAGGTAGAGATGTAGCATTATGTGGAATTGGAAGATATGGTGCATATGGCTATCAAAGTGGAACAACAACTCAAGAGAGGGAGTTGGACACGTGCAGGCCATAACTCTAGTTCTACCTCGTGGAAATCAAGTCATGCCAAGCCGCTAGACAAGTCACAAACGCCCAAACCCGAGCCCAAGTCCGCGACCACCAGCCACGTTCCTCAAGGTAAAATCGAAGCCTCAACCACTAGGAATCGTGATATTAAATGTTTTAGATGTCAAGGCAGGGGCCACATAGCAAGTCAATGTCCAAACAAGCAAGCCATGGTGTTGCAAGCCAATGGAGAAATTGTGGCCGATAATGAAGATTCCAACACCGACAACATGCCGCCATTGGAGGATGTTTCCGATGAGGAGTATTTAGCCCCTGACGCATTGACATTGGTGACGAGGAGAGCATTGAGCTTGCAAGCAAAAGGAATTGATGAAGTACAGCGGGAGAACATCTTTCACACTAGGTGCTACGTTAAAGACAAGGTATGTAGTGTGATTATTGATGGTGGTAGTTGTACTAATGTTGCAAGCACAATTATGGTGGAGAAATTGGGATTGCCCATGATAAAGCATCCTAGACCGTACAAGTTGCAATGGCTAAATGATAGTGGTGAGATAAGGGTGAACAAGCAAGTGTTAGTTGCATTTTGAATCGGTAAATATGAAGATGAAGTGTTGTGTGATGTAGTACCGATGCAGGCGGGACACTTATTGCTAGGGCGTCCATGGCAGTTCGATAGGCAAGTGAAGCATGATGGCTTTACGAACAAGTACTCTTTTGTACTTAATCAACTATCAATCACTCTTGTACCATTGACACCGCAGCAAGTATACGAGGATCAAGTGAGATTACAAAAGGAGAGTGAACAAAAGAAAGAGAGTGAGCAAAGGAAAAGGAGTGAAAAACAGAGAGAGGCCGAGAAAAATGAGAGAGAAAAAGAAAATCAAAGTTCGGCCCTTGAGAGAAAACAAAAGAATTTCTATGCAAAAGTGAGTGAGATCAAGCGGGCAATGTTTTCAAAACAGTCGATGATTGTACTTTTGTACAAAGAGGCACTTTTAAACACTAACGAACTTAACCTTGCTTTGCCTAGTTCTATTGTTTCTCTTTTGCAGGAGTACGATGATGTCTTCCCCGAGGAAATACCACATGGGTTACCTCCAATCTGAGGGATTGAACATCAAATTGATTTTGGTCCCGGTGCAACCATCCCAAACCGACCAGCTTATAGGAGCAATCCTGGGGAGACAAAGGAGCTTCAACGGCAGGTAAGTGAATTGTTGGAGAAAGGGCACGTGAGGGAGAGCATGAGCCCATGTGCTATTCCGGTCTTACTTGTACCTAAGAAGGATGGGACATGGAGAATGTGCATTGATTGCCGAGCCATTAACAACATAACGGTTGATGAAGAGAAGGTACATGCAATCCAAGATTGGCCGAGCCCCACAAGTGTAGGTAATGTTCGTAGTTTTCATGGACTTGCTAGTTTCTACCGGCGGTTCCTGAAGGACTTCAGTAGCTTAGCCGCACCGCTTACCGAAGTGATCAAGAAGAACGTTGGATTTCGGTGGGGAGAAGAACAAGAGAAAGCATTTCAATTAATCAAAAAGAAAGTTGACTTTGTGAAGCAGAGTCATGAGAAAGCAAGACTCAACATTGAGCGAAGAACGGAACAATATGCCACACAAGCCAACAAGGGACGTCGCAACCTGGTTTTTGAACCCGGAGATTGGGTTTGGCTGCATATGAGAAAAGAAAGATTCCCGGCGAAAAGACGTTCCAAATTGCTCCCAAGAGGAGATGGTCATTTCCAAGTCCTCGAACGTATCAACGACAACGCTTACAAGCTAGCTTTACCTGGTGAGTACAATGTAAGTGCCATTTTTAATGTTACTGATATGAGTCCTTTTGATGTAGGTGATGATTTGAGGGCAAATCCTTTTCAAGAGGAGGGGAATGATGGAGATCAAGGCACCGTTTCGAAGGACCTCGTTCAAGTACCAATTGGGCCGGTTACGAGAGCACGAGCAAAGAAGTTCAAGGGTGTACTCAACGGACTCATCCAAGAGTTATGGGCTCAAGCAAATTCGTGGAGGCCCATTGAGCATGATCCATGTGGGCAACAAAGAATCGTCACCTTGATTCAAGTTCTAGAAGGATCCGGTCAAGGCTAAGAATTGGCAAGAAATATTTTGGGATCTATTCTAGAAGGATCGAATTGCATGGCTATTCTAGGCGTCATTTTCTTTCCTTTTATGTTGTCTTTTGTTTCCTTCTATATGACTCTAGGCGCACAGCTCTTCTTTCCTATTTTAGCGTCTCTTCTTTTTAGGCAAGTAGGGATTTATTTTAGCTTTGATTAGGAGGGTGGGTGTCTAGCCTTTATTGCCTTATATGTCTTGTGTGTTTTAGGAAGGAAAGGATTTATTTCCTTACCCATTTTCGGCTTTAATTAGGTTTTCTATGTTAGGGTTTTTTTCTTGTAATGTTCAGCCCTTTAAATAGGTGCATAAGCAATGGAAAACACAGACATTGATTATTCATAAAACTTGTGAGGTTTATTCTCTTTGGTTCTTTGAAGAACTACTCGAACTTATTGGGATTTCCCGTGGCGTTCATCTCGACTTATCAAACGGAGTTTCCACCACCGTTTGTGGTGTCTTCCTTATACCGAGGTTCTTGTTTGTTCTAAACAACGGGTCGAGGTCTTCCATTCGAATCTGGTCATAGAACGATCTTGGGTTCCATTTCGTTGTTGGGTCTCGTTATTCTTGACGGGGTTCACATCAAATGTGCACTATCCAAAGACTCCCCTAAAGGTACATCTTTCCTTCTCTGACTTTGTGTTTCTAGAATTTTTGGATAAGAGAAGAGGTCTTTGATAAGATGACCAAATTGACCACATGCTAGTTGAACCTAGAACCTAAAAACTCTGGCATTCTC
The DNA here is from genome assembly GCF_958979055.1 of Alnus glutinosa. NCBI lineage: Eukaryota > Viridiplantae > Streptophyta > Magnoliopsida > Fagales > Betulaceae > Alnus > Alnus glutinosa. The sequence continues at coordinate 15,415,278 of NC_084887.1, forward strand.
CCTAGGTTGCAGCACCTTTAGAATCAAGCAGTACATCATTTGAATTTTGCTCTTTATGTGTTCAATCACTGCTTATGTGCTGAAATTTGCTATATGCCTTGCCCTCTACGTGCAAGTAAAAATTCTACTTTGTCCTTCATGGTACAAGTAGAAATTGTTTGGTGCTGCATCTCAGGGGGAGTGTATCAGATGAGGGTGACTAGGCCCTAGTAAGTTATAAGGTTTGACTTTTAGCTTATCTTCCACTTATTTTCTCTCTTGTCTAGGAAATCTGGTTGCTATTTGTCATAATATTGAAAGTCATACATTATGGAAAAGTCTTCACACACCCACACATTACATGAGCTAATAGTGTTATTCTCATTACTATGTTTGCAAGGGAATCTTTGCCTATCTTTTCCTTGTCTATCGACTACATGTTTGCATAATTTTGACATGCTTTGTGACTACTTTCTCAAGACAGGGATACATGCGTGTGCTTTTATACTTGTGAAGGACCTAACCATAGTGCTCCTCTTTCTACCATTCAGCTTGATGTTTTCTTTTTCGTCCTTTCCTTTCGTTTGTAAAACGTGTGAACTTTATTACTCTGTTTCCCGGGTCCTTCTGAGACCGTTAGGGGGAGTAATTTTTATTAGAGTTGGGTGTTTTATTACTCTGTTTTACCCTTTGTCCCTTTGTGACAAAAAGGGGTAGTAATTTTTATTTTTTGGACCGGGAATGTATTTCCAAACCGGTCAAGTGATTTTTGTCTCAGAATGGCCAAAGGGGAGTTTGTTAGTTTGTGATTGGCCTCATTCTGTGTTTGGACAAAATCACTTGTTTATAAAAATGCTTTCATTAGGGATTCCACTATTCAGAGTGATGTTAGAAGATTTTGCACTGCTTTCAAGACAGAAGTTTTTAGAGTCCCTGTCAGTCTTTTCAGAGTCCCTGTCAACCGTCTGGACAATCGTGCCATCCCGTCTGGATGCCCATCTGTCTACTATTCCATCCGTCCTGACGACGTGCCTTACCGTCCGGACGCCCGACAAACCAAGCATCATCCGTCCGGACGACGTGCCATACCGTCCGGACCTTTACTGTTTCGAGAAGCTACTGTTCCAGCTTGCATCCATCTGGACATCTTAGCAGCCCGTCCGGACGCCTCTCAGTGATCGATCAGCTTCAGATTCTTTTCCAAGTTCAATTTAAGGGAAGATTGCTTCAACCGTCCAGACGACGTGGATTCCCATCCGGAAGCGCTCATACATAAGGCAAGAATCAAAATTCAAATATCACCATCCGAACGACAGTCAGCCTTGGTCCAGACGCGTGTTCATCAGTTAAGAAAATTGCCGATTCGACTTCAACCATCCGGACGACTGTCTATCATGGTCTGGACTCGCGCATAGCAGATATGGAAATTGCATGTTGAAGTTCAGCCATCCAGACGCTCATCCCCCATGGTCCGGACGCGCGAAGCCTTATAAGGAAATTACTTGCAGCGGACATGCGACCGTCCGGACGACTGTATCTTACCGTCCGGACGCGGCACTTAAACTAGAGGCCCCTGGGCATAGAAAAATTCTGTCGCACTATTTTCCGTTCGGACGACCCAGGTTCACCGTCCAGACGGCGTCCGTACATATTACAGCAGTCGCCCATTCTGCACCTCAGCCTATAAATAGAGGCCCCTGGGCATTGAGAACTGCAAGAATTCGGTGTTGAATTCCACAAGTCCTTAGAGAAGTTGTTTTGAGAGATCATTGAGCTGATTTAGTTTCCTTTGAAGCCATTGCAAGTGTGTTGTTACTACGCTACAACTGAAGTCTATCTTAGGTGTTGGCCCTAAAGTAAAGGATTCCATTGAAGACCCCTTCAGGTAGGAGACCTGGTTGGGAAGCGTTCGTGTTGGGTTACACGTTAGAGAGCAAGGTACGACCACTGCATCGGGTATATGTGAGTGTTACTAGCTTGTATCTAGCTTTGTCTTCTAAATAGTGGATATCCTGGGTTTAGCTGCCCCGGAATGGTTTTTCTCTTAATTGAGTTTCCACTTCGTCAACAAAAATCTTTGTGTCATTAAATTTCCGCATTATTATTTTTGTTGACACTTTGTGCACACACTTGTTGTTTATTTTAGAAGTCAATTTCAATTTTCACACAGATTTATGCTTTCTTGAAGAACAACTTAGTAGATACCATGCTAAATCTTTCAATGAAGAAAAGAGTTAGAGTAGATACCATGCCTAACTCATTGCTCAGGGAAATCAATAGCTTTAGGAGAAGATACCAATCCCTTGTGGCTGGTAAGCATTAAGTATCAAGTTATGATGGTAGCATTGGCATTGTGAATCTTATTTGAGTATGATTAGCGGTGGATATTGAAGCCTTACCTTACTTCTATTATATTTTCGCAATATTTTTTTCTCTTTTCTTTTATTAGATCTTATTAATATTTTTATTTCTTTTCACTCATCTTAATTATTTAGAAAATCTTTTAAGCATAATTTATCAATCCTTGTGGGAATGATCTCGTATTTGCCTACTATACTATCGTTTTGATCTTGTGCACTTGCGAGTAAAACGTACAAATATTTATCTATTTATTTAGGTAGATATTTGCACAAGAAGTTTTTGGCGCCGTTGCCAGGGATTGAGTTAAATTGTGTTTTTAAAGTTTTTCCTTTTATTTTAGTTATTTCTATTTATGATAATCTAAAAAAAATAAATGATTTTTTTCCTTTATTTTTTTTATTTTTGTGTTCCTTTTGTTATTTTAATTTCTTTTTGTTATTTTATTCATGTGGGGAGATATTCGTATACCCTATGGACCATGTTCATATTGCTTTAATCCTTATCATCATGTTAGAGATTGTCCTGAAATTAGACAATTTTCTAACTATCATTATGAGCATATGAACACACCGTTCTCTAGACCGGGTAATGAGTTCTACTCTTATTCCTATAACCCGGCATGGAACCAACAGTCTAATTTCTCAAGGCAAGGACTAAAAGGAAAAGGTGTCTATGAAGTGAACATAAATGGTGAAGTTTAAAATCAAATGGCTACCATGGAAAGAAAGTTGGATATGCTAGTCAAAGCCATGACTACACACAGCATCTTGCCCATTCAACAAATTGCACAAATTGAGGTATGTGCCATATGTTCCCAGTTTGACCACACCACTGAGACTTGCCCCATGTCTTCATCTACAGATCAGGAACAAGCAAATTATGTGGGCCAGAATAATTACTCTCCAAAGAACAATCCATACTCCAACACTTGCAATGCAGGGTGGCGAAACCACCCCAATTTTTCATGGAGTAACAATCAGAATGTGCAGAATCCACAAGGGCAGCAAGGAAATAACTATCAAGCTCCACCACAAGCGGTCCAACCAAATCCAGAGCCAAAGAAGAATAACCTTGAAAGTGCTCTACTCCAATTTATGACTGCACAACAACAGAGCAACACTCAGACTAGTCAAGCTATTCAAAATATTGGAGGCCACTACAAGTCAAGCTATCCAAAGATTGGAAACACAAGTGGGGTAGTTGGCCAAAGAATTAAGTGAGAGAAAAAGGGTTGAATTCCCAATGGAAGCTCACTGTGAACAAATCATCAACCATATCAAAAGAGAAAGAGAAGAAGTGCTTCAAAGTCAGTTGGTGGGTAATCCTAGTGGATATTAAGTGGAGGATTGGAGTTCTTCCTATCATGAGCAAGCTATCACAACATTTAGGAGTGAAGAAGTGGTCGAAAATCATGAGGAAGGGGGGAAGGAGGAGCAAATTGAGGTCACACAGGATCCACATTGGGAAAAAGGCAACGAAGTGAGCACTGAGGCTTCTTCAACTCCTATTCCTGAATTACCAAGAGGCCATGAGAATAGTTTGTTACTGCTATTAGACAAGCAAACTAAGGTCATCAAAGTAGAAAAACTCTCTAAGTATTCTCCTTATAGTATTCCAGTTCATGATTCCCTTTCAGATGAGAAACTGTTTGAGAATTCTTAGAGTAATTTACCCTAATCTGTGAACATTAGGAATTACCTTTCTGTAGGTAGAATTCATTCTCTATGGTCCAAGAGAAGAAAAGATTGGTGCTTCAAGTTTAAACTCAAAAGCTACTACCAACAACGCTCAAGCAGTCCAGGAGCTCAAGCACATCTGCAAGATTAGTGGTACTAGGGCCACTACATGCACTAAAAATCCATATCCTTTAAAGAATTCTGGTTTTGTTTTTAATTATAGTTCATTTTATTTTAATTCATTTTATTTTGGTTAATTTTAGTTTTATTGTGGTTAATTTTAGTTTCTATTCTTTTTTATTTTTTGGTTTTCCTTTCCTTGGTTTTGTTTTTCTAGTTTTGTTTTTCAGGGACAAGTGTTTTTGCATTCAAGTTTGGGATATGCTATGAGCCATACCTCATCCAACCAATTTTCTCATCTCCTGGGCATGATCTTTCCATTCTATCTACACATGGAGGACAATGTGTAATTTAAGTTTGGGGGTATGGGACACACACACTTTTTGTTTTTAAAAAAAAAAAATGAAATTGCATGTTCATGTTATTTTTAAGACTTTGGTTGATCTAAACAAATTGTGATTTGAATTTCATTAGTGAACTTCGAATGTTGAACACATGATCATTTGAAATTGATTCTAAAGTCCTACTACTTACTTTTGGCATCTAAGGATTCATTTGTTTCAATCTAAACTATCACAAGCACATTAGCATATAATTTGTGAGGTACGATAAATGAACCTGATTGTGTATTTTTCAATGTCTTAGGTGAAGTTGGGTGACTTGTTGGATGAATACCTTGGCATATATATATATATATATATATATATATATATATATATATATATATATATATATATATATATATATATATATATATATATATATATAATAAAAAAATAATAAAAAATAAAAAAAAAAGAAAGAAAAAAAAAAAAAAAAAAAAAAAAAAAAAAAACCTTTTTTGAAGCTTTCACTGAGTAACTGGACTTCTTGCCTCATTAAGCATTGAATGTTCATGTCAAAAAGTGAGAAATTTGGATTGGTTAAAGTCATGACTAGTTTAGTTCTGTAACGTTTTTTACTCGAGTTAGTAAGCTCTTAGGGGTATTTCCACACCTAGTGCCTTAAAGCCATCTGGTTTGGGAGCATTAGCCTAACACTCGTTACATGGGTCAATTAGAAAGCTTAAGAGAACTAAGCATTGCACAGTTTGACCAAAAAAAAAAAAAAAAAGGAGAATAAAGCTCTTGCTATTATGCCTTGGTTATTCAATTTGATGGGCATCCCAGTGAATTTTGAGATATTGAGTCATTGCACATTGGAATTAATTTGAAGCCTCATGATTATGTGTTAGTTCAACTTACACTGAATTGAACTTGTGATGCCTTGGCTTGTCGTTTGTAAATGGCTAGACTTTGGAATTCTATTTTATATTGAAGATGAAGTTTATCTTTCTAAGCTTGCTAATGAATGAGAATCATAATTTTGGTGGCACTTAACTCTTTGGGATAAACATGTATTTTTGCATAATGTTTGTGGGTATTATTCATGGCAAACCCTCACGAGACTTCACTCGTCCACTAGGGAGTCCTAGGGGTTTAAAAAGCTTATTGCATACGCTAAATGCAATTGTGTTTCCCGCGACAAAGGAGGTAGAGTAGTTATTGTTTTAGTTTTCCTTTTATTTTCAATTCTGCATTGCTAAGGGACAATATGGAGGTTTGGGGGTATGATAAGTACTGAATGTTACACATTCAAGCCCCTTAATTTACATATGTTAAGCTCTTAGTTTTGTTATAGTTTGATGTTTTGTGTTGTTTTTGTGTTTTCTTGTATTTTACAGGTTTTGCAAGAAAATCCATCAAATTCCAAGATTAGAACGAAGGCAGCAAACTTACTTTTGGATAGATTCAATTCCAATCAATTTTGAATTTAAGGAAAGAGAAATCAACAAAAATTCTTTATTTTTGGAAAGAATCCAAAATGAGCACGTCTCAATAATTTAATCATAACTTTTGGCTCAAGTATCGGATTGCAACAAAATTGGGAGAGCTGAAAATCTAAGACAAAATGAAACAAATATGTAAGAAATAGGTTTTTCCTAATTCGGATGTTTACCATGTCAAAATTGCCCCGCAATAAACGACCACAAATCTTTACGAATTTTGGAATCCTTTTCCTACTTGGATGGAAATTTCAGATGAGGAAAAGACTTGTAATTATTCTATTTGGACTAGAAGACCTATTTGTAATTGTTCTAGGATTTCTAGAGCTTCTAGAGCTTCTCCAATCCCTATAAATAGGCCTTTAGCCTTTGAAGAAAAAGATACACAAGCTTTGAAGAAGAATCAAAGGCTACATCAAAAAGGAGATTCTTTTTAGTTTTTATTTTCTTTCTTTCTTTATTCATATAATTTTAGTTTATATTATTTGTAACTAATACTTTAGTTAGGGCTCGATTGAAGCCCTAATTATGTCTCATTAAGGTTTTCAATTGGTGCCTTTGCTACAATTCATATATTGATGCTTAACTTAATTATTTCCTATTTTCTTAAATTCCTCTCATGTTTATACTTGATCATCATATGCATGTGGTATGGATTTGTTATTTATGTCAATTTGGATGACCGAGTCCTGGGCATAATAAAGTAACAAAAGAACCTCATCACAGGTTCTTGGATTAATCAACATAAAGACAACTGGAATAGATACCATGTTCCAATCTGAGTGTGTTTACCGATTTTCACAGAATTATGCTTTCTTGAAGAACAACTTAGTAAATACCATGCTAAATCCTTCAATGAAGAAAAGAGTTAGAGTAGATACCATGCCTAATTCATTGCTCAGGGAAATCAATAGCTTTAGGAGAAGATACCATTCCCTTGTGGCTGGTAAGCATTAAGTATCAAGTTATGATGGTAGCATTGGCATTGTGAATCTTATTTGAGTATGATTAGCGGTGGTTATTGAAGCCCTACCTTACTTCTATTATATTTTCGCAATATTTTTGTCTCTTTTCTTTTATTAGATCTTATTAATATTTTTATTTCTTTTCACTCATCTTAATTATTTAGGAAATCTTTTAAGCATAATTTACCAATCCTCGTGGGAATGATCTCATATTTGCCTACTATACTATCGTTTTGATCTTGTGCACTTGCGAGTAAAACATACAAATATTTATCTATTTATTTAGGTAGATATTTACATAACAGATTACTCAATTCATACCATGTGTGTGTGTGTGAAGACTTTTCCCAAAAAGTATGACTTTCACTGATATGACAAAAGGCAACCAAATTTTCTAGACAAGAGAGAAAATCAGTGAAAGATTAGTCAAAAGTCAAACCTTATAAGTTATTAGGGCCTAGCCACCATCATTTGATACACTCCCCCTAAGATGCAGCATCCAATTGTTTTACTTGTACCATTAAGGACAAGGTAAATATTTTACTTGCACCATGAAGGACAAGGTAAATATTTTACTTGCACCATGAAGGACAAGGCATATTTTAGCACATAAGCAGAAAATATACATATATAGCTCAACATTCATAAGAGTAACTGCTTGATTCTTTTGATGCTGCAACCTAGAGAAAATGCCAAAATTTTTAGGTTCTAAGTTCAACTAGCATTTGGTCAATTTGACCATCTTATAAAAAAACCTCTTCTCTTATCCATAATTTCTCGAAGCAAAAAGTTAGAGAAGGAAAGATGTACCTTTAGAGTAGTCTTGGATAGTGTACATTTTCATCGCATGAGGAAAGAAGCTATCCAACTTTTGCATATACAGGAAAACACTTGGCAGATATAGTCATAAACTCTCAATCATATCTAAGCAAAGTAGATTAATGCATAAAGAATTGAGATATTAGGTGAAAACACATGCAATATCTGATATGCCAAGAAAAGAAAAAATTTCCTGCAATTTCTCCCCCTTTATTATTATTATTATTAAACAAAATGTTATATGAAAATGACATCATATAACATACAAGGCATGATCAAACCTATGTAAGCTCGATGTTGCCAATACAGAAAAACAGTCGCTCGACCTGCTTTTTCTGTCTTCCCCAAATAATATCTACAATATTCTCTCAAGGGAAATAAGGAGCAAAACAAAACTGGTTCCTAGATTGCATAGTAAGCACAAGATATAACAAGTAAAAGTCAAGCAATCAATCCTGATGCCTTAGGATTAGGAACCAAATCCTAGGCATGAACACCTTTCCCTACTAGGTGCGTGCATTTCCCCTCTTGGGCTAAACATCTCCCTTCTTTCTGACCCAAGCCTGCTTTCCTGTGGGTGGTTACTGGTAGGACTTCATTTGTTGACCCATCCACTCCATCATGCTTTGCATCGAAATAGGTGGCTCCCTGTAGTATTGATCATCTTCCACCTTCTGCAACCTTTTAGAGTGCTTGGATTTGATCTTGGATTTGCCACTGTGATTGGCAGGCACAAATCGCTGCTGAGGCTGCTGATGTTGAGATGCCAGTTGCCGTGGTGCATGTGACCAAAGAGCTTGATGTTGAGGGGTCTGATGCCTTGGTGCTTGCCTCCATGGAGCCTGAAACTGGGTCAGAGGTCTTGTGCCATAATTTGCTTCCCAAGGCACTTCGTTCTTGACTTTTGCTTTCTGGGCTTTCAGAAGAGAGCACTGGGGTCGAACATGCCCACTTAGACCGCAATGATGGCATATAGGAGATCTTCTGATGGAAGGGGGCTTCTGAGTGCCCAGAACATCTCCATTAAGCTTGTCCTTCCCTTTATCTTCAACAGTGAGGGGGAGGACTGCAGGCTTAAAAAAGACAGTCCTGGAGGTAGAGGGAGTGTTAGAGGGAGGAGCTACATACCCGAGACCAGTCTTGTCGGTTGGGCTCTTCTGAATTGATAGCATGTGAGTCAGCTTTTCATCAGCGACTCTCTCTAATTGGAGCTATGTCTCTAGTAACTTCTCCTCTAGCTCTTGTATTTTTCGCAGCAAAGAACTCTTCTTAGTCTGCAAACTGTTCAGATCATGAAGGTGATACTTACGACCTTCCCTCAGTTTTTCATACTCTACATAGAGAGTTTTGTACGCCTCCTTGAGTTCATCCCCATTATCACTGTGCTCTGAGTAATAAGAATCCTCCTCTTCTACAAGTGGAGCCATAAAGGCTAGAAATTTTTTTGACTCGAGAGTTTCGTCTTCTTCTAACTCATCACTAAGAGTCACATTGTATGCCTTCCCTTTACCCTTCTTGAGGTTCCCACAATCAGCTCGTATATGCCCAAATCCTGAGCACTCAAAACATTTTGGACCTCTAGGATCTTTCTTCTCAGCTTCCTCAGGTTCAGCTTCTCTGGGAGCATTCTTCATCTTTTCAGAAAACATCTTCTTGAATCAGTCATCTCTCATTAGTCTTCTAAAATTTTTGGCCAACATAGCCACATCTTTTTCTTCCTCCTCAGAGTCATCTTCAGATGAGGCTTCTACCTTTTTCTTGGAAGCTTTTAAGGCAATGGTCTTCAGCTTTTTGACCGGGGGCAGGGACAACTCATAAGTTTGAAGAGATCCCACCAACTCTTCAATCTTCATTTCTTCCAGATCTTTGCTTTCTTCAATTGTAGTCACCTTGATCCTGAAACGCTTAGGCAAAGATCTTAGAATCTTTCGGATGAGTTTTACATCCGAGATGGGTTTCCCAAGACTCACCATGGAGTTTCTTAGGTCACTCATTTTGGAGTAAAACTCTCCAAATGTCTCTTCTTCCAACATCTTAATTTCTTCCAATCTTGAAATCAACATTTGAAGTTTGGCCGATTTAACAAGTTTTGTGCCTTCATATGTTGTTTCCAAGATTTGCCACGCTTCTTGAGCAGATTCACAATTTGAAATTTTTGCAAATTCAGACGATGAAAATGCTTGACATAGAGCATGGAGGGCTTTATCATTAGAAAGTCGTGCGTTTTTATGAAGGACTAGTTCGAGTGCTGCATCTGCTGGTTTAGTCCAACCAGTTTCAACAATACTCCAACACTCAATAGATTTTAAAATGAACCGCATACGAGCCTTCCAATAGTCATAGTTCGTACCGTCAAAGGCAGGAACAGTATTAAGAGTTTGAGACATTTTAGATAGAAGTCAAAAAAAAAAAATAACACTCAAGAATTGAATCTCAACAGAGTGTACCAAGCTCTGATACCAATTGAAAAATTAAAATGACTTCTAATATAAACAAGTGTGTGTATGTGTGCACAAAGTGTTAACAAAAGATCAATGCAGGATTTAAAAGATACAAGAATTTTTGTTAACGAAGTGGAAAACTTAATATGAGAAAAATCACTCTGGGGCAGCCAAACCCAGGATATCCACTATTCAGAAGACAAGACTAATTACAAAGTAGTAGCACTCACATACCCCCAATGCAGTGGTCGTACTTTGCACTCTAACATGTAACCCAACACAAACACCTCCCAACCATGTCTCCTACTTGAAGGGGTCTTCAATGGAATCTGTTAGTATTTTGGCCTCATTCTGTGTTTGGACAAAATTACTTAAGTGTAAAGATGCTGCTAAACAGAGATTCCACTATTCATAGTCTGCAAGTCAGAAGAAATTCAAGTTCCCTGTCAACCGTCCAGACTATCGAGCCATCCCGTCCGGACGCCCATCTGTCCTCTGTTTCATCTGTCCAAACGACCTGTCATCCCGTCCGGACGCTAGACAGACCAGCATCATCCGTCCAGACGAAGTGTTCATTCCGTCCGGACCCCATACTGTATCGAGAAGTTTCTGTGCCAGCTTGCATCCGTCCTGACGTTTCAGCAGCATGTCCAGACGCCTCCCAGTACTCGATCATTTTCTGATTTTTTTCCAAGTTCCAAGAAAGGGAAGATCAATCAACCGTCCGGACGATGTGGTATCCTGTCCGAACGCGCATCTCGGTAAGGCAAGAATCGCAATTCAAATATGACCGTCCGGACGTCTGACAACTGTAGTCCGAACGCGCGTGCATCAAAGAAGGAAATTGCCGATTCGACTTCAACCGTCCGGACGACTGCTTATCATGGTCTGGACGCGCGCATTACTGATATGAAAATTGCATGTTGAAGAATAGCCGTCCGGACGCTCATCCCCCATGGTCCGGACGCTCGAGAGCCTTATAAGGAAATTACTTGCAGCGGACTTGCGACCATCCAGACTAGGTGCCATACCGTCCGGACAATGTCCTTAAACAGGAAAGATTTCTCCGTGGGAATTTCAGAAAATCTGTTCGCACAGTTGTCCGTCCGGACGGTTCCTAGGTATATTTTGCCTAACGCTCATTTGAGCCCCCAGCTTATAAATAGAGGCCCTTGGGCACTGAGAACTGCAAGAATTCGGTATTGAATTCCTCAACTGCTCAGAGACGTGTTATTTCCTCTGAAGCCCTATTCAAGTGTGCTGTTGTTGTGCTACAACCGAAGTCTATCTTAGAGGTCGGCTCTAAGGTAAGGAGTTCCATTGAAGACCCCTTCAGGTAGGTGAACCTGGTTGGGAAGCATTCGTGTTGGGTTACATGTCAGAGATCAAGGTACGACCACTGCATCGGTGTTTGTGTTACTGTCTTGTATCTAGCTATGTTTTCTGAATAGTGGAATTCCTGGGTTTGACTGCCTCAGAGTGGTTTTTCTCTTAACTGAGTTTCCAATTCGTCAACAAAAATTTGTGTGTCAATTTACTTTCCGCTGTGTTTTAATTTTTGTTGACACTTATGCACACACTTTATTTTTAGAAGTCATTTCAATTTTTCAATTGGTATCAGAGCTTGGTACACTCTGAGAAGATTAATTTCTTGAGTGTTATTTATTTGACTTCTATATTTTGATATGTCTCAAACTCTTAATTCAGTTCCTGCCTTTGATGGTACGAACTATGGCTATTGGAAGGCACGTATGTGTTTCTTTTTGAAATCGATTGACTGTTGGGGTATTGTTGAAACTGGTTGGACTAAACCAGAGGATGCAACACCTGAACTAGTCCCTCGAAAGAACGCTCGTCTTTCAAATGATAAAGCCCTCCATGCTCTATGCCAAGCACTTTCTCCATCTGAATTCGCTAAAATTTCAAATTGCGAATCAGCCAAAGCGGCATGGCAAATTTTGGAAACAACATATGAAGGCACAAAACTTGTAAAATCTGCCAAACTTCAAATGTTGATTTCAAAATTTGAAGAAATTAAGATGTTAGAGGAAGAGACATTTGGAGAGTTTTACCCCAAAATAAGTGACCTGAGGAACTCCATGGTGAGTCTTGGGAAACCTATCTCGGATGTAAAACTCATCCGAAAAATTCTCAGATCTTTGCCCGAGCGTTTCAGGATCAAGGTAACAACTATCGAGGAAAGCAAGGATCTTGAAGAGATGAAGATTGAAGAGCTGGTGGGATCTCTTCAAAAATACGAGCTGTCTCTGCCCCCGGTCAAGAAATTGAAGACCATTGCCCTAAAGGCTTCCAAGAAGAAGGTAGAAGCCTCCTCTGAAGATGACTCTGAGGATGAAGACAAAGCTCTAGCTATGTTAGCCAAAAATTTCAGAAGACTGATGAAAGATGATCGGTTCAAGAAGAAGTTTTCTGATAAAATGAAGAAACCTCTCAGAGAAGCTGAACCAGAGGAAAAGGAGAAGAGAGATCCCAGAGGACCCCGATGTTTTGAATGCTCAGGCTTTGGGCATATCCGGGCGGAGTGTGGAAATCTCAAAAAGGGCAAGGGGAAGGCATACAATGTGACTCTCAGTGATGAGTCAAAAGAAGATGCTCCAGAGTCTGACAAATTCATGGCCTTTGTAGCCCCATATATTGAAGAAGAAGACTCATATTACTCGGAGCATAGTGACAATGAGGTAGAGCTTAAGGAGGCTTACAAAACACTCTACAAAGAGTTTGAGAAGCTGAGGGAAGGCCGAAAGCAGCACCTAAATGATCTAAACAGTTTGCAGACCGAGAAGAGTTCATTGCTGCTCAAAGTACAAGAGCTCGAGGATAAGCTACTAGAGACACAGCTCCAGCTAGAGAGAGTCACTGATGAGAAGTTGACTCGTATGTTGTCCATCTAGAAGAGCCCTAATGACAAGACTGGTCTCGGGTATGTAGCCTCCTCTTCTGATATTCCTTCTTCCTCAAAGACTGTATTTGTGAAACCTACAGTCCCAGAGCTTCCTCCCGCTGTTGAAGATAAACAGAAGGAAAAGGTCAATGATGATGTTCCAGACACTCAACAGCCTCATTCCATCAGAAAACCTCCTATTTGCCATCACCGCGCTCTCAGTGGGTATGTTCGACCTTAGTGCTCCCTCTTGAACGCTCAAAAGGCCAAAGCCAAGAAAGAAGCACCCAGACAAGCTCACTATGGCGCTAGACCTATGGCTCAGCATCAGACTCCCTGGCCTCAGGCATCCTATCAAGTACCATGGGGACAAGCATCAAGGCATCAATATCAAGCCCCTTGGTCTCATGCCTCTCAGCATCAGCGGCCTCAGCAGCGGTTTGTACCAGCCAATTACAGAGGCACTTACAAGAGCAAACCCAAGCATTTGAGAAGGCCTCAAGAGCAATACTCCAGTGAGCCTCCTGTCTAGATGCAAAACATGATGGAGTTGATGATGCAGTCTTGTCAGCAACCACCCACTAGTAGGCAGACTTGGGCTGAGAAGGGTAGTTACCCCAGGAAGGGGAATCGACACACCTAGCAGCTTCAAATGTTCATGCCTAGGATTTGGTTCCTAAATCCTAAGGCATCAGGTTTGATTGCTTGCACCTTTTATGTTATATTTATGTGCTTGTTATGCAATCTAGGAACTAGCTTGTTGTGCCCCCTATTTCTCTTGAGAGAACTTTGCAGGTATCTATTGGGGAAGACAGAAAAAGCAGGTCAAGCGACTATTTTTCTGTACTGGCATCTTTGAGCAGTTATAGGTGTGATCTTACCTTTGCATATGATGTCATTTCCATATTGCATGTTTTATTTAATAATAAAAAATAAAAAAAAGGGGGTATTTTGGGGAGAATTTGCAGGACTTTTTTCTCCTTGGCTTATTAGATATTGTATGTATCTTTACCTGATATCTCAATTCTATGAGCATTAATTTACTTTGCTTAGATACACTTGAGAGTATATGATTATTTTGGCCAAGTTGGTTTTTCTGGTTGTGCAAAAGTAGGATAGCTCCTTTCCTCATGCGATGAAAAAGTGCACTATCCGAGACTCCCTAAAGGTACATCATTCCTTCTCTGACTATGTGCTTCTAGAAATTCTAAATAAGAGAAGAGGTTTGTGATAAGATGGTCAAATTGACCACATGCTAGTTGAACCTAGCATCTATAAATTTTGACATTTCCTCTAGCATGCAGCACCATAAGAATTGAGCAGTTATTCGTATGAATTTTGTGCTTTAAAAATTGTCTATTCACTGCTTCTGTACTGAATTTGCAATATACCTTGCCCTCTATGAGCAAGTAAAAATTTTATCTTGTCCTTTATGGTACAAGTAAAACAATTCGATGCTGTATCTCAGGGAGAGTGTATCAGATGAGGATGGCTAGGCCCTAGTAAGAGTAAGGTTTGACTTTTGGCTAATCTGTCACAGATTCTCTCTCTTCTTTAGGAAATCCGGTTGCTCCTGTCATGATTTTTTAAACAACCTTGTGGGTTAAAGTCTTCACACACACACACACGCATTGCATGAGTTGAGTTGCCTATTTGATTTTTCTATTTTTAGGAAAACTATTTGTGCTAAATGAAATCTCAATTCTCATTTATATCTCTGTTTAGTTTCTAAGATGCTCTCTGATTGTGTTATCAGTTGATTATACATGTGTGTTCTAACACTGACTTGAGGAAATTTGTTCTTTGTAAATTTTACTCAACTTTTCTGGTGTTTCAGTGTGGAGCGTCCGAACGGTCTACATTGACGTCCGGACGGATTGGTGGTCCTGACGGCTTTCCCTTGGAGTCCAGACGGAGATGGAGCCCACATGTCTGGATAGGACCTGACAGAGTCCAGACGCGCGCTGTCATCATCGTCCGAACGGTCTCTTTATATCATCCGGATGCGCGCGACCAGTCTGCTCCTTTCCGAGGCAGCGAGCGTCCGGACATCATCAATCCACCGTCCGGACGGGGACCCCACAGAGGCTATAAAAACCCCTGCTCGCCGCATTCTTCCTCATACCCCACAAAATCTGAACTTTTGGCTGCTTGTGAGTTATTTGTCTTTGAGTTCTTTGTCTTTTTGCATTTTTCTCATATTCCAGGTATTGTGTTTCAGCCTTTATCTTTCAGTTTTTTTTAAAACTATTAGAATGTTATTTATTTTTGGAATATGAGATGCATGTATCTGCCATGTTGAAATTTCTTGGACTTAGTTGTGATATTATTGTGTATTTATTTCTTTTACAAGTCCTTTTTACTGCTGTTATTCTACCAAATTTTTGTTATCTTAACAAGAATATTTTTTGGAATACTTTTCTTTGGGAAATTCTTGTTGGATCTTTTGCAGAATCATGTCTGCCAGCAGTCCATCCCGCAGGGTCCGTCAGAGGCTTGTGGAAGATAGGGCTGCAATTCAGGCCAAAATTATGGACCGCTCGTCATTGCTGAGCGGAACGTACATCGGGCTAATCTGATGGTGCCACCGCTGGACAACATACTTGACATCATCCAGACATACAACTGGGGATATCTCCACAGCTGTGCTTGTCAGGTATACACCAGATTAGTCAAGCTGTTCTACGCTAATCTGGAGGTGGTTCAGAATGATGAGCATGGAGTGGTGCTTCAGTCCTCAGTCGCAGGCAATCTCATCATTGTTGATCCTCAGGTCATTAGCCACATCATCCGAGTCCCAATGCTCGAGATCTCGGCCAGCCCGTACAATGAGGTGGTGCTTCCTCCATCCCTGGATGATCTCAGGGAATTCTTCCGTGCCGTTCCCCATGGTGAGGAGCGCTCTACTGCGATCCTGATTGGTGCCCTGTCATCCACCCACAGCATGTTGGCCAAGATCATTTAGCAGAACATCTGGCCTGTTGCCCGGCGCAGTGATCTGATCCTGAAACGGGCCCAGTTTGTCTATGCGATCCACCTTCGCTTGCCTTTCTGCCTATGCAAGCACATTTTGGGGGTTATGATAGAGGCCCGTGATGAGAACACTGCTGGTCTTCCATTTGGTTGCCTCCTCACTCAGATTATTCTTCAGTCAGGCATCAATGTCAATGGTGAACCGAAGATGAAAATCCAGCAGCCCATCAGCAAGCAGACATTGATGAAGTCTAATGCGCAGCTGCGGAGAGATGACTTCGATGATAAGGAGCCTCCACCTGCTGCTATGCCAGTCAACTTTCCAGATATGGCTTCATCCTCACATACTGTGCCGCCTTCTGAGCCAGAGGTCAATTATGCTCAGATTATGGAGGCTCTTGTTGCACTTCAGGGAGGGATGAGCAGCTTGCAGGTATCTATGTCCTCCATGCAGCAGTCTATGAGTTCCATGTAGTTAGCTATGCACTCCATCGACAGGCGCGTGGAGCAGAACCAGCTGGACCTTCAGGAGTGCCTGAAGTATCATCATCCTAGCAGTAGTGATGATGAGGATGTTGCAGATGGGATTTTACCCATGACTGAGGATGTTTGATTCCCTCTTATGTTTGTAGTTTTTTTTGTTATTTTTAGACAATTTCTGCTTTGTTAAAACTTTTTGGATATATATTACTCTGTTTCCCAGGTCCTTCTGAGACCGTTAGGGGGAGTAATTTTTATGACAGTTAGTTTTTATTACTCTATTTTATCCTTTGTCCCTTTGAGACAAAAAGGGGGAGTAAATTTTATTTTGGACCGAGAATGTATTTCCAAACCGGTCAAGTGATTTTTGTCCCAGAATGGCCAAAGGGGGAGTTTGTTAATATTTTGGCCTCATTCTGTGTTTGGACAAAATCACTTAAGTGTAAAGATGCTGCTAAACAGGGATTCCACTATTCATAGTCTGCAAGTCAGAAGAAATTCAAGTTCCCTGTCAGCCATCCGGATGCCCATCTGTCCTCTGTTTCATCAGTCCGGACGACGTGTCATCCCGTCCGGACGCTAGACAGACCAGCATCATCCGTCCGGACGAAGTGTTCATTCCGTCCGGACCCCATACTGTATCGAGAAGTTTCTGTGCCAGATTGCATCCGTCCGGGCGTTTCAGCAGCATGTTCGGACGCCTCCCAGTACTCGATCAGTTTTTGATTTCTTTCCAAGTTCCAAGAAAGGGAAGATCAATCAACCGTCCGGACGATGTGGTATCCCGTCCTGACGCGGGTCTCGGTAAGGCAAGAATCGAATTTCAAATTTGATCGTCCGGACGTCTGACAACTGTGGTCCGGACGCACGTGCATCAAAGAAGGAAATTGCTGATTCGACTTCAACCATCCGGACGACTGCTTATCAAGGTCCGGACGCGCGCATTACTGATATGAAAATTGCGTGTTGAAGAATAGCCGTCCGGACGCTCATCCCCCATGGTCCGGACGCTCGAGAGCCTTATAAGGAAATTACTTGCACGGACGTGCGACCGTCCGAACTATGTGCCATACCGTCCGGACGATGTCCTTAAACAGGAAAGATTTCTCCGCGGGAATTTTGGAAAATCTGTTCGCACAGTTGTTCGTCATGATGGCCCATGTCCACCGTCCGGACGGTTCCTAGGTATATTTTGCCTGACGCTCATTTGAGCCCCCAGCCTATAAATAGAGGCACCTGGGCACTGAGAACTGCAAGAATTCGGTATTGAATTCCTGAACTGCTCAAAGACGTGTTATTTCCTCTGAAGCCCTGTTCGAGTGTGCTGTTGCTGTGCTACAACCGAAGTCTATCTTAGAGGTCGACTCTAAGGTAAGGAGTTCCATTGAAGACCCCTTCAGGTAAGTGAACCTGGTTGGGAAGCATTCATGTTGGGTTACACGTCAGAGATCAAGGTACGACCACTGCATCGGTACATGTGAGTGTTACTGTAACGCCCCAAATTTGAGCCTGCAAATTCGTAAGCAGAAACCACCGGTTTCCACGTGACATTACTACATCAGAGATAAACTCTCGCAGCGGAATATATTTTTTTCTTCTAAAGACTTAGGAATTGATAGCATAACACATTTAGAGCTGATTGAAATACCTCGATACGTTTATTAAAAGTTACTTAGGTTTATCTTTACATCCTATATGCACACTAGGTGCATCAAAATTAGTGCCACAGGCGGTACATAAGCATATAACATAAAACATGTCGAACATGACATTGTTATAAATATTTACATGCCATAAAACAAAACACATATAAGCGCAACTAGTAATTTCTAAGCTAGCACATGATAGTTTGTTGATGGTTTCAAAAACCATCAAAACTGGCATATGGGTCCATGCCTTCATTCTCCATATCTGCATCAGTAACTATGCAAATATGACGTCATCATATTTACATAGACAAACAAGTGAGTCATCCATTTTCATAAATAAGTTATCATCAGATTAATAACAGTTCATAAATAATATAAATGCAAGAGTTGTATGAATATGCATCGTAGGAACCATTAAGTTTGTGTTTTATGATTATCTTACTTCAGACCTCTCGTTCTAAGGTATCCAAATCCGTTCATGTCCTTTGCCTCACACTTAAAGTCTTACCTGTTTGCACTGGAATCTTACCGGTCCCAGCATTAGTTATATATTAGAACTTCGGACACCCCTGGGTCACTATGAACCCCCTGGATCCACTGACTAGCCTTCCTTCCACTTGCTACTATATCAGCTTGTTGATGGCTATCTCATCAGCCGTTATATTAATTGGACACAACATGCAATGCATGAACAACCACATGCAATAAACACACACCACACAGTCCTAATGAAACATAGAATCATTCCTCAGTAAGTACATCCATACTTACTCTCCTTGGTGTAGTTTCTTAGCTCCTTTTCTGTAACAATTATACAAAGAAGATGATATATACATCAGTCATTTTTCCAATATTAAAAATGTGAATATTTTTACATCACTTTACTCATCGTTTTTAGTTATCAATTAAAAGGTAATTACTTCAACATGAATCCTACAATGATTCATTGAGAAAATATTACAACGTTTCATGTTTAAGCACCGAAACACTGCATAATGCTCTTGGTAACATAACACTTAAACATGA